>NC_069501.1:1269749333-1269916833 GCF_027579735.1 Bombina bombina
CTCTTTCTTGATCTGCTTTTAACTCTAAATCCAAAAAATTGATGGACTTTGAGTTGTGTTCTCCCACGAATTTTAAGCCACAGTCATTCTGATTGAGATAACCACAGAAACCTTCTGCTTCAGTTGTATCCCCTTCAAAAATAAAAAGCAGATCGTCTATGTATCTGAAAAAATGCACCACATTATCCTTGTAGGAGTTCCTGTCTCCAAAGACGTGGAACAGCTCCCACCAACCCATGAAAAGGTTGGCGTAAGAGGGGCAAATTTTGCCCCCATAGCTGTTCCACGTCTTTGGAGAAAGAATTCCCCCCCAAACATGAAAAGTTAAAAGATTAAATTAAATTAAATTCTGTTGCTGTCAAACCTAAATTGTGCTGTATACATGTATACAGTGAGGATACATCCACTACTAAAAAATTGTAGTTAGCTTTCCACTTGATGTTGTTTAGTTTATTTAGTAATGCTGTGCTATCCTGTATATAGCTCAATAGATCCTTTACTAAGGGCTGAAGAAATATGTCTATGAGGTCTGATAAGGGCTCATTCAGAGAATTAATCCCTGCAATTATTGGTCGCCCTGGTGGGCTTACTGGATCCTTGTGTAGTTTGGGAAAATAGTGAAATACAGGTATTACAGAATTAGGAGTTGTAAGAGCTTCTGCTGTGGAAAGGGTAATTATATTATCTAACTTAGCCTTTTAGACTATTTTCAGTAATTCCTTTCTGCATTCCCTCATAGGATTACTTGTTAGTTTTAGATAAACTTATTTGTCAGATAATTGTCTTTTCGCCTCACTAACGGCTAGATTTAGAGTTTGGCGTTAGCCGTCAAAACCAGCGTTAGAGGCTCCTAACGCTGGTTTTGGACGCCCGCTGGTATTTGGAGTTAGTCAGGAAAGGGTCTAACGCTCACTTTCCAGCCGCGACTTTTCCTTACCACAGATCCCCTTACGTCAATTGCGTATCCTATCTTTTCAATGGGATCTTTCTAACGCCGGTATTTAGAGTCGTGGCTGAAGTGAGCGTTAGAAATCTAACAACAAAACTCCAGCCGCAGAAAAAAAACAGGAGTTAAGAGCTTTATGGGCTAATGCCGGTTCATAAAGCTCTTAACTACTGTGCTCTAAAGTACACTAACACCCATAAACTACCTATGTACCCCTAAACCGAGGTCCCCCCACATCGCCGCCACTCTATTAAATTTTTTTAACCCCTAATCTACCGACCGCACACCGCCGCCACCTACGTTATCCCTATGTACCCCTAATCTGCTGCCCCTAACACCGCCGACCCCTATATTATATTTATTAACCCCTAATCTGCCGCCCCAAACGTCGCGTAATCTTTGGTGTTTAAGATAACCACGTTACCCCCCTTATCTGATGGACAGATCATGATGTTTTGATTCTCCTGTAGTGTTTTAAGTGCCTGTTTTTCTTTATTAGTCAAGTTGGTATATTGCCTTTTTCTTTTCTTAAGGTTTTTGTCATTCAAAGTACGTAATTTGTCCTCTACTGTCTTTTGAAAAATGTCTAGTACTTTTGGTCTATTGTGTACCGTATGAAACACACTTTTCTTTTTTAAATGTGAGTATTTTATGTATTTTTCTTTTATTTTATCTGAGCTTTCATTATTAACCTCATCTGCTAAAACCTGTAAATCCTTAACTGCACATAGATCTGAAAAAGTAAGTGTGTTGTCAGTGATTGATGCAGTATTAGTAGTCTTATTGGTCTCTCCTTGTGCCAAGTGCTCATCTATACCAAAAAAATGCTTTTGCAGTGTCAGTTTCCGGACAAATTTGTTGACATCCAGTACTGTTTCAAAAAGATTAAAATGAGCAGTTGGCACAAAGTTGAGACCTTTAGACAGCAGCTTGATTTGTTATTTCAGACAGATTGCATACATTCATATCATTATTTATTTCTTTTTGTTCTGTCCTTGTGATCTGGTTATGTACTTCTTCTGTTGATTTTTCCTCTTCTGGTGTTGATTGTAGTTTCTGTTGTTGCTTCCTCCCTTTGCCCCTCCTGTTTTTTTGTTTTTTTCTGGGAAAGTCTGGGGATCCTCGTTTTTTGACTCCTTATAAGTTTTAGGTGAAACTTCTTCTTCATCTGGTGTTTGTAAGACCGCTGGTATTTCATCCTCTGTAGTAATATCATTATCAGATGAGTCAATCTCGTATTCAGTGTCTGAAAATGTCACTGTTTTTTCACCCTTGGATGTTTTCTTCTGCAGTCTCCTTTGAAACCTGGATCTTATTTTTGGATATTCCTCATGTGTCCATCTGTATACCTGTTTCAGGTCATAATCCCTTTTATCTCTTGTCATTTTTCGTGACTTGAACTGCCATATTTCTTGTCTGAATGTTTGCATAGCTTGATTCTTTATTGCACCAAGTACTCTTGTTAAGTCTATGAATAACAATCGCACTGATGCACTTAAAGTTAACCATCTCAAAAATTAGGAAAAGGCACTTTAAATATCAGCTTTATTTCAATTGACATTTAAGGTTTTCCCCATTTTAAGAAGAATGCTGATATTTAAGGCTTGAGAGTGCATTTTCCTATGTTCTGAGATATACACACATGTGCCAATATTATATACATATATATATACACACACACACACATATATATATTTTATATATATATATATATATATATATATATATATATATATATACAGGTGGCCCTTGTTTTACAATGGTTCAATTTACACCGTTTCAGAATAACAACCTTTTTTACCAGTCATGTGACTGCTATTGAAAAGCATTGAGAAGCAGTGCATTTATTAAAATAGCCAGTAGGTGGAGCTGTCCGCTTGTGTTGCAGCAAAGCCAAGCAAGCTGAAATTAATCAGTTTAACCAGACCTGAGCTATTGAGCAGATTTCAAAGGAACAAGATCTTCCTGTCTATAAATCAGTCCAGATTGGAATGCATAGAAAGAACTGTTTGCAGAAAAATGCAAGTGAAGTCTGTGTTGTGTGATTATTTTATTAGGTTTATAATGCTGTTTAGCAAATGTTTTTGTTCATTTAACTTAGTTTAATTATATTTTCTGTGTTGTGTGATTATTTTATTAGGTTTATAATGCTGTTTAGCATTTAAAGTCTTCATTTCAAAGCTTTAAAAATAATGTATTAGGTGTTACTTATGACAATTTTGAGAGGGGCCTCACTTCCCATTGACTTACATTATAAACTGGGTTTCAATTTACAACGGCTTCGATTTACAACCATTCCTTCTGGAACCTAACCCCAGCATAAACTGAGGGCTACCTGTATATATATAAACAACTGTTGTTTTATTAATCTGGATCCAAAATGGATGGATTTTATTTTTTTTAATACCTAACTATCTTTTAAGTGCACAAATTAGAAATAGATTCCCCACTTTCAGGAGTTAAAAGAAATAATTAAACCATATTGTAAGCAGTATAGACAATGATTTACACACCATCGGCTAGATTACGAGTTTTGCGTTATGAGGGGTGCGGTACTAACTTGCACGTTATTGTCACCGCTCACTTACCTACAGCGCTGGTATTACAGGTTTTTATAAACCCGGCTTTAAAAGACAAGAAGTGAGCGTAGAGCAAACTTGTGCTCCATACCGCACTCCAATACCAGCGCTGCTTAAGTCAGCGATGAGCTGGTTGTACGTGCTTGTGCACGATTTCCCCATAGACATCAATGGGGAGAGCCGGCTGAGAAAAAGTCTAACACCTGCAATAAAGCAGCATAAAGCTCAGTAACGCAGCCTCATTGATTCCTATGGGGAAACAAAATTTATGTTTACACCTAACACCCTAACATGAACCCCGAGTCTAAACACCCCTAATCTTATGCTTATTAACCCCTAATCTGCCGCCCCCGACATTGCCGACACCTACATTATACTTATTAACCCCTAATCTGCTGCCCCCGACATCGCCGACACCTACATTATACTTATTAACCCCTAATCTGCCGCTCCGGACATCGCTGCCACTATAATAAACATATTAACCCCTAAACCGCCACACTCCCGCATCACAAACATTAGGTAAATATTATTAACCCCTAATCTGCCAGCCCTAACATCGCCGCACCTATCTACATTTATTAACCCCTAATCTGCCGCATCCAACGTCGCCACCACTATACTAAAGTTATTAACCCCTAAACCTAAGTCTAACCCTAACACCCACTAACTTAAATATAATTAAAATAAATCTAAAGAAAACCTACTATTAATAACTAAATAATTCCTATTTAAAACGAAATACTTACCTGTAAAATAAACCCTAAGATAGCTACAATATAACTAATAGTTACATTGTATCTAGCTTAGGGTTTATTTTTATTTTACAGGCAAGTTTGTATTTATTTTAACTAGGTAGAATAGTAACTAAATAGTTATTAACTATTTAATAACTACCTAGTTAAAATAAATACAAATGTACCTGTAAAATAAAACCTAACCTGTCTTACACTAACACCTAACCTTAAACTACAATTAAATACATTACCTATATTAAATACAATTAACTAAATTAAATACAATTACCCATATTACATAAAAAACAAACACTAAATTACAGAAAATAAAAAACAAATTACAAGATATTTAAACTAATTACACTTAATCTAATAGCCCTATAAAAAAAAAAAAAAAAAAACCCTAGCCTAAACTAAACTACCAATAGCCCTTAAAAGGGCCTTTTGCGGGGCATTGCCCCAAAGTAATCAGCTCTTTTACCTGTAAAAAAAATACAAACAACCCCCCAACAGTAAAATCCACCATCCACAACATTAGGACAATTAGAACCTGAATGGGGCAGGTAACAGTAGCTGCAGCGGGGACGGAGCAACAAGGATAGCGAGGTGTTAGAAATGCATTTTAATGAATGTGGCAGTGATAGTGGGAGTAGCTGCAGCGTGGGGGGGTGGAGCGCCGGAGATTGCCTAGCACTGGGGGAAACTGCTGTCGATGGGGAAACCATTCTCGGCACAACACCGAGGCCCTCCCGCATCGCAAACACTAAAATAAAATGATTAACCCCAATCTTCCGCTCCCGACATCGCCGCCACTATAATAAACATATTAACCCCTAAACCGCCTCACTCCCGCATCACACTAGTTAAATATTATTAACCCCTAATCTGCCGCCCCCAACATCACAGTCACTATTCTAAATTTATTAACCCCTAAACCTAAGTCTAACCCTAACAACCACTTAAATATAATTAAAATAAATCAAATTAAAACCTACAATTATTATCTAAATTATTCCCATTTAAAACTAAATACTTACCTATAAAATAAACCCTAAGCTAGCTACAATATAACTAATAGTTACATTGTATCTAGCTTAACTATTTAATAACTACCTAGCTAAAATAAATACAAATGGACCTGTAAAATAAAACCTAACCTAAGTTACAATAACACCTAACACTACACTACAATTAAATCAATTATCTACATTAAATACAATTAAATAAATTAAATTAGCTAAATCACAAAAAAAACAAACACTAAATTACAGAAAATAAAAAACAAATTACAAGATATTTAAACTAATTACACCTAATCTAATAGCCCTATCAAAATAAAAAAAGCCCCACAAAATAAAAAAAAACCTAGCCTAAACAAAACTATCAATAGCCCTCATAAGGGCCTTTTGCAGGGCATTGCCCCAAAGAAATCAGCTCTTTTACCTGTAAAAAAAATACAAACAACCCCACCAACAGTAAAACCCACCACCCACACAACCAACCCCCCCAAAAAAAAGCCTAACTAAAAAAACCTAAGCTCCCCATTGGGAGGGCATTTGGATGGGCATTGCCCTTAAAAGGGCATTTAGCTCTATTGCAGGCCCAAAGCCCTAACCTAAAAAATAAACCCACCCAATATACCCTTAAAAAAATCCTAACACTAACCCCCGAGGACTAATTTACCGGGAGACGTCTTCATCCAAGTGGCAAGATGTCCTCAACGAAGCTGGCAGAAGTGATCCTCCAGATGGGCAGAAGTGGTCCTCCGGATGGGCAGAAGTCTTCATCCAGACCGCATCTTCTATCTTCATCCTTCCGGCGCGGAGCAGGTCCATCTTCAAGACATCCGACGTGGAGCATCCTCTTCATCCGACGGACTCACAACGAATGAAGGTACCTTTAAATTACGTCATCCAAGATGGCATCCCTTAGATTCCGATTGGCTGATAGAATTCTATCAGCCAATCAGAATTAAGGTAGAAAAAATCCTATTGGCTGATGCATTCAGCCAATAGGATTGAGCTTGCATTCTATTGGCTGTTCCAATCAACTAATGGAATGCGAGCTCAATCCTATTGGCTGTTCCAATCAGCCAATAGGATTGAAGTTCAATCCTATTGGCTGATCCAATCAGCCAATAGGATTTTTTCTACCTTAATTCCGATTGGCTGATAGAATTCTATCAGCCAATCGGAATCTAAGGGACGCCATCTTGGATGACGTAATTTAAAGGTACTTTCATTCATTGTTAGTTTGTCGGATGAAGAGGATGCTCTGCGTCGGATGTCTTGAAGATGGACCTGCTCCGTCTGGATGAAGACTTCTGCCCATCTGGAGGACCACTTCTGCCATCTGGAGGACCACTTCTGCTAGCTTCGTTGAGGACATCTTGCTGCTTGGATGAAGACTTGTCCCGGTAAGTGAATCTTCGGGGTTAGTGTTAGGATTTTTTTAAGGGTGTATTGGTTGGGTTTATTTTTTAGGTTAGGGCTTTGGGCCTGCAATAGAGCTAAATGCACTTTTAAGGGCAATGCCCATCCAAATGCCCTTTTCAGGGCAATGGGGAGCTTAGTTTTTTAGTTAGGCTTTTATTTGGGGGGTGGTTGTGTGGGTGGTGGGTTTTACTGTTTGGGTGGTTGTTTGTATTTTATTTTACAGGTAAAAGAGCTGATTTCTTTGGGGCAATGCCCCACAAAAGGCCCTTTTTTATTTATTTTAGCTAGGTAGTTAGTAAATAGTTAATAACTATTTAGTAACTATTCTACCTAGTTAAAAACAGAATTTATGCTTACCTGATAAATTACTTTCTCCAACGGTGTGTCTGGTCCACGGCGTCATCCTTACTTGTGGGATATTCTCTTCCCCAACAGGAAATGGCAAAGAGTCCCAGCAAAGCTGGTCACATGATCCCTCCTAGGCTCCGCCCACCCCAGTCATTCGACCGACGGACAGGAGGAAATATATATAGGAGAAACCATATGATACCGTGGTGACTGTAGTTAGAGAAAATAATTCATCAGACCTGATTAAAAAACCAGGGCGGGCCGTGGACCGGACACACCGTTGGAGAAAGTAATTTATCAGGTAAACATAAATTCTGTTTTCTCCAACATTGGTGTGTCCGGTCCACGGCGTCATCCTTACTTGTGGGAACCAATACCAAAGCTTTAGGACACGGATGAAGGGAGGGAGCAAATCAGGTCACCTAAATGGAAGGCACCACGGCAAACCTTTCTCCCAAAAATAGCCTCCGAAGAAGCAAAAGTATCAAATTTGTAAAATTTGGCAAAAGTGTGCAGTGAAGACCAAGTCGCTGCCTTACATATCTGGTCAACAGAAGCCTCGTTCTTGAAGGCCCATGTGGAAGCCACAGCCCTAGTGGAGTGAGCTGTGATTCTTTCAGGAGGCTGCTGTCCGGCAGTCTCATAAGCCAATCGGATAATGCTTTTAAGCCAAAAGGAAAGAGAGGTAGAAGTCGCTTTTTGACCTCTCCTTTTACCAGAATAAACAACAAACAAGGAAGATGTTTGTCTGAAATCTTTAGTAGCCTCTAAATAGAATTTTAGAGCACGGACTACGTCCAAATTGTGTAACAAACGTTCCTTCTTTGAAACTGGATTCGGACACAAAGAAGGTACAACTATCTCCTGGTTAATATTTTTGTTGGAAACAACTTTCAGAAGAAAACCAGGCTTAGTACGCAAAACCACCTTATCTGCATGGAACACCAGATAGGGCGGAGAACACTGCAGAGCAGATAACTCTGAAACTCTTCTAGCAGAAGAAATTGCAACCAAAAACAAAACTTTCCAAGATAATAACTTAATATCTACAGAATGTAAGGGTTCAAACGGAACCCCTTGAAGAACTGAAAGAACTAGATTTAGACTCCAGGGAGGAGTCAAAGGTCTGTAAACAGGCTTGATCCTAACCAGAGCCTGAACAAATGCTTGAACATCTGGCACAGCTGCCAGTCTTTTGTGAAGTAAAACAGATAAAGCAGAGATCTGTCCCTTCAGAGAACTTGCAGATAATCCTTTCTCCAAACCTTCTTGTAGAAAGGATAGAATCTTAGGAATTTTTATCTTGTTCCATGGGAATCCTTTAGATTCACACCAACAGATATATTTTTTCCATATTTTATGATAAATTTTTCTAGTTACAGGCTTTCTAGCCTGAATCAGAGTATCTATTACAGAATCTGAAAACCCACGCTTTGATAAAATCAAGCTTTCAATCTCCAAGCCGTCAGTTGGAGGGAAACCAGATTCGGATGTTCGAATGGACCCTGAACAAGAAGGTCCTGTCTCAAAGGTAGCTTCCATGGTGGAGCCGATGACATATTCACCAGGTCTGCATACCAAGTCCTGCGTGGCCACGCAGGAGCTATCAAGATCACCGAGGCCCTCTCCTGATTGATCCTGGCTACCAGCCTGGGGATGAGAGGAAACGGTGGGAATACATAAGCTAGGTTGAAGGTCCAAGGTGCTACTAGTGCATCTACTAGGGTCGCCTTGGGATCCCTGGATCTGGACCCGTAGCAAGGAACCTTGAAGTTCTGACGAGACGCCATCAGATCCATGTCTGGAATGCCCCATAATTGAGTTATTTGGGCAAAGATTTCCGGATGGAGTTCCCACTCCCCCGGATGGAATGTCTGACGACTCAGAAAATCCGCTTCCCAATTTTCCACTCCTGGGATGTGGATCGCAGACAAGTGGCAGGAGTGATCCTCCGCCCATTGAATTATCTTGGTCACTTCTTTCATCGCCAGGGAAGTCCTTGTTCCCCCCTGATGATTGATATATGCAACGGTCGTCATGTTGTCTGACTGAAACCTTATGAATTTGGCCTTTGCTAGTTGAGGCCAAGCTCTGAGAGCATTGAATATCGCTCTCAGTTCCAGAATGTTTATCGGGAGAAGAGACTCTTCCCGAGACCATAGACCCTGAGCTTTCAGGGATTCCCAGACCGCGCCCCAGCCCACTAGGCTGGCGTCGGTCGTGACAATGACCCACTCTGGTCTGCAGAAGCTCATTCCCTGTGACAGATTGTCCAGGGTCAGCCACCAACGGAGTGAATCTCTGGTATTTTGATCTACTTGAATCGTCGGAGACAAGTCTGTATAATCCCCATTCCACTGTCTGAGCATGCACAGTTGTAATGGTCTTAGATGAATTCGTGCAAAAGGAACTATGTCCATTGTTGCAACCATCAATCCTATTACTTCCATGCACTGCGCTATGGAAGGACGAGGAACAGAATGAAGTACTTGACAAGAGCTTAGAAGTTTTGATTTTCTGACCTCTGTCAGAAAAAACCTCATTTCTAAGGAATCTATTATTGTTCCCAAGAAGGGAACTCTTGTTGACGGGGACAGAGAACTTTTTTCTTTGTTCACCTTCCATCCGTGAGATCTGAGAAAGGCTAGGACGATGTCCGTATGAGCCTTTGCTTTTGACAGGGACGACGCTTGAATCAGGATGTCGTCCAAGTAAGGTACTACTGCAATGCCCCTTGGTCTTAGAACCGCTAGAAGGGACCCTAGTACCTTTGTGAAAATCCTTGGAGCAGTGGCTAATCCAAATGGAAGTGCCACAAACTGGTAATGCTTGTCCAGAAAAGCGAACCTTAGGAACTGATGATGTTCCTTGTGGATAGGAATATGTAGGTACGCATCCTTTAAATCCACGGTAGTCATAAATTGATTTTCCTGGATAGTAGGTAGGATCGTTCGAATAGTTTCCATTTTGAACGATGGTACCCTGAGAAATTTGTTTAGGATCTTTAGATCCAAAATTGGTCTGAATGTTCCCTCTTTTTTGGGAACTATGAACAGATTGGAATAAAATCCCATTCCTTGTTCTCTTATTGGAACTGGATGTATCACTCAAATCTTTAACAGGTCTTCTACACAATGTAAGAATGCCTGTCTCTTTATTTGGTTTGAAGATAATTGAGACCTGTGGAACCTTCCCCTTCGGGGTAGTTCCTTGAATTCCAGGAGATAACCTTGAGAAACTATTTCTAGCGCCCAAGGATCCTGAACATCTCTTGCCCAAGCCTGAGCAAAGAGAGAAAGTCTGCCCCCCACTAGATCCGGTCCCAGATCGGGGGCTATCCCTTCATGCTGTTTTGGTAGCAGTGGTAGGCTTCTTGGCCTGCTTACCCTTGTTCCAGCCTTGCATTGGTTTCCAGGCTGGTTTGGGTTGTGAAGTATTACCCTCTTGCTTAGAGGATACAGAATTAGAGACTGGTCCGTTTCTGCGAAAGGGACGAAAATTAGGCTTATTATTAGCCTTAAAAGACCTATCCTGTGGAAGGGCGTGGCCCTTTCCCCCAGTGATGTCTGAAATAATCTCTTTCAAATCAGGTCCAAATAATGTTTTACCTTTGAAAGGAATGTTAAGCAATTTTGTCTTGGAAGACACATCCGCTGACCAAGACTTTAGCCAAAGCACTCTGCGCGCCACGACAGCAAACCCTGAATTTTTCGCCGCTAATCTAGCTAATTGCAAAGCGGCATCTAAAACAAAAGAGTTAGCCAATTTAAGTGCTTGAACTCTGTCCATAACCTCCTCATACGAAGATTCTTTACTGAGCGATTTTTCTAGTTCCTCGAACCAGAAACACGCTGCCGTAGTGACAGGAACAATGCATGAAATTGGTTGTAGAAGGTAACCTTGCTGTACAAAAATCTTTTTAAGCAAACCCTCTAATTTCTTATCCATAGGATCTTTGAAAGCACAACTATCTTCGATAGGAATAGTAGTGCGTTTGTTTAGAGTAGAAACCGCCCCCCTCGACCTTGGGGACTGTCTGCCATAAGTCCTTTCTGGGGTCGACTATAGGAAATAATTTCTTAAATATAGGGGGGGGGACAAAAGGTATGCCGGGCCTTTCCCACTCTTTATTTACTATGTCCGCCACCCGCTTGGGTATAGGAAAAGCGTCGGGGGGCACCGGAACCTCTAGGAACTTGTCCATCTTACATAATTTCTCTGGAATGACCAAATTGTCACAATCATCCAGAGTAGATAACACCTCCTTAAGCAGTGCGCGGAGATGTTCTAATTTAAATTTAAATGTCACAACATCAGGTTCAGCTTGATGAGAAATTTTTCCTGAATCTGAAATTTCTCCATCAGACAAAACCTCCCTCATGGCCCCTTGAGATTGGTGTGAGGGTATGTCAGAACAGTTATCATCAGCGTCCTCTTGCTCTTCAGTGTTTAAAACAGAGCAATCGCGCTTTCTCTGATAAGTAGGCATTTTGGATAAAAGATTTGCTATGGAGTTATCCATTACAGCCGTTAATTGTTGCATGGTAATAAGTATTGGCGCACTAGATGTACTAGGGGCCTCCTGTGTGGGCATAACTGGTGTAGACACAGTAGGGGATGATGCAGTATCATGTTTACTCCCCTCATTTGAGGAATCATCTTGGGCAATATCATTATCTGTTGCATTACTGTCCTTACTTTGTTTGGACGCTATGGCACAATTATCACATAAATTTAAATGGGGAGACACATTGGCTTTCATACATATAGAACATAGCTTATCTGATGGTACAGACATGTTAAACAGGCTTAAACTTGTCAACAAAGCACAAAAAACTTTTTAAAATAAAACCGTTACTGTCACTTTAAATTTCAAACTGAAAACACTTTATTACTGAATATGTGAAAAAGTATGAAGGAATTGTTCAAAATTCACCAAAATTTCACCACAGTGTCTTAAAGCATTAAAAGTATTGCACACCAAATTTCAGAGCTTTAACCCTTAAATTAACGGAACCGGATCCGTTTTTACATTTAACCCCTATACAGTCCCAGAATGAGGCTCTGTCTATAACTAGAAAGGCCCCCATCTGAAAAAGGTGTCCAACACAGTGCCTGCCGTTTTTCTAAACATTCCCCAAGATTATAATACCAATAATTAGTTAGAATCTGCATAATATGCCTAGTAAAGCAATTGTTTTATCCCAGAAAAATGTCTACCAGTTTTTAAGCCCTTTTTGAAGCCCTTTATTCTTTTATGTTTAACTAAGAAAATGGCTTACCGGTCCCCATGAGGGGAAATGACAGCCTTCCAGCATTACATGGTCTTGTTAGAAATATGGCCAGTCATACCTTAAGCAGAAAAGACTGCTAACTGTTTCCCCCAACTGAAGTTACTTCATCTCAACAGTCCTGTGTGGAAACAGCAATCGATTTTAGTTACTGTGCTAAAATCATCTTCCTCTTACAAACAGAAATCTTCATCCTTTTCTGTTTCAGAGTAAATAGTACATACCAGCACTATTTTAAAATAACAAACACTTGACAGAAGAATAAAACTACATTTAAACACCAAAAAACTCTTAACCATCTCCGTGGAGATGTTGCCTGTGCAACGGCAAAGAGAATGACTGGGGTGGGCGGAGCCTAGGAGGGATCATGTGACCAGCTTTGCTGGGACTCTTTGCCATTTCCTGTTGGGGAAGAGAATATCCCACAAGTAAGGATGACGCCGTGGACCGGACACACCAATGTTGGAGAAATAAATACAAACTTGCCTGTAAAATAAAAATAAACCCTAAGCTAGCTACAATGTAACTATTAGTTATTTTGTAGCTAGCTTAGGGTTTATTTTATAGGTAAGTATTTAGTTTTAAATAGGAATAATTTAGTTAATGATAGGAATTTTATTTAGATTTATTTAAATTATATTTAAGTTAGGGGGTGTTAGAGTTAGGGTTATACTTAAGTTTAAAGGGTTAATACATTTAGAATAGTGGCAGCAACGTCGGGGATGGCAGATTAGGGGTTAATAAATGTAGGTAGGTGGCGGCGATGTTGGGGGCAGCAGATTAGGGGTTAATAAATATAATGTAGGTTGTGGCAATGTCCGGAGTGGAAGATTAGGGGTGAATAAGTATAATGTAGGTGGCAGCAGATTAGGGGTTAATAATATTTAACTAGTGTTCGCGAGACGGGAGTGCGGCGATTTAGGGGTTAATATGTTTATTCTAGTGGCGGCGATGTCCGTAGCAGCAGATTAGGGGTTAAAAAAATTATTATAGTGTTTGAGATGCGGGAGGACCTCGGTTTAGGGGTTAATGGGTAGTTTATGGGTGTTAGTGTACTTTTTAGCACTTTAGCTATGAGTTTTATGCTACAGTGTTGTAATGTAAAACTCATAACTACTGACTTTAGAATGCGTTAGGAATCTTGGAGGTAGAGGGTGTACCGCTTACTTTTTGATCTCCCAGGACAAACTCGTAATACCGGCGCTATGGAAGTCCCATAGAAAAAAAGACTTTACAAACTTTACGTAAGTCGGTTTGTGGAAAGGCCAAAAAAGTGTGCGGTCCCCCTAAACCTGCAAGACTCGTAATAGCAGTCGTAGTGAAAAAGCAGCGTTGGGACCTGTTAACGCTGCTTTTTCAGCTTACCGCAAAACTCGTAATCTAGCCGACAGTAAATTTGATATTAGAAGTCCATTGAAGCATCGTAAAATGAACTGCTCTGTCTCTGTCTGAATAACATTGACTTTCATGTCCCCTTAAAACCATGGAAATTAATTGGGTGACACCCAGACAAACAGGCTTCATGCTCAGTGGGTTCATTTTGCGACAACAAAATAGTCATTACTCAATTCCTCCAGGTGAATTCTGGCCCCTGAATGATCCACATGCCATATAGCATAAAATATAATTGCATCAGTGGAGGTAGATCTTGCAACATGCTACTTTATGGTTTTACATTAAGCAGGACACCGGTTATTTACTGTGATCTGCAAGCACTGTCCACTGGTGTGGTGCTGAAAGTCACAAAAGCACTTATTACTGTATCCCTCAGCCAATGTCAGTATCTGGGTATTGGTGATCTTGCTGCCCTGTTAGATTTCTTCAGCTGGTATCACGCCAGTATTAGCAGAGATAAACTGATTGTAGTTGTTTGTTTGGATGATTATAAAGCACTATCAGTTAAAGGGCTTATTGCTGACATGGGGAGTGGGGAACAATGGGCATATTTTATGTACAATTGTTCACACATGTCATTAGTTGCAAGGATAGATTGTTATAGAGTAGAGCAGATTTAGGGTTAATAATAAATATTATAGGCTGAGGACAATGGGTAAACAGTTTGAATAAGGGAAAGTTACAGTAAAAAGTTGGTTTGTATTTTTAAGGCCAAGAATGGGTAAAGTGGATGTAGATACAGCTCTGGCACGGACTGAGGGGAGAGATACTTGTTTTACTTTATAGTATAAATTCACTCTATCAGAAGGGAGATTAGCATTAGGGTACTGATACATGGTGCATTAAAAGATAAAGCCTTTGGTACAGTAGGGTATTTTGCATGAGCTTAATAGGACAGCAGTGACAAACTGACCCTTGTTTGCTTAATATTAATAAGTCAAGAGATTAACATGCACCTAGATGATCTCATGTGTCTCCTCTCAGTTACCTGACCCAACCTATGAACTCTGCTCTTGTTTATCCAACATCTGACATGTTGACCCTCCCTGTACCATTATGCTTATTTCCACTAAGTTTATATTATATCAATAATTTATGTTCTCTCTAATTGTATTGTTAATCCCATAGCCGATAAGAATCATTTAATCATAAATATATGTGTGTGTTTGTGTATGTGTAAGTATATGTGTGTGTGTGTATAGATAGATATATATATATATATATATATATATATATATATATATATATATATATATATATATATATATATATATATATATATATATATATATATGGTTGTGTATGAATATGTGTGTGTGTATATATGTGTGTGTTTGTGTATTTATATGTGTGTGTATATATATATATATATATATGTGTGTGTGTGTTTGTGTATGTATGTGTGTGTGTATATATATATATATATATATATATGTGTGTGGGTGTGTATATATATGTGTGTGTTTGTGTATGTATCTGTGTGTGTGTGTGTATATATGTGTGTGTTTGTGTATGTATCTGTGTGTGTGTATATATGTGTGTGTTTGTGTATGTATATGTGTGTGTGTATATATATGTGTGTGTGTTTGTGTATGTATATGTGTGTGTGTGTATATATGTGTGTGTGTGTGTATATATGTGTATGTATGTATATGTGTGTGTGTATATATGTGTGTGTTTTTGTATTTATATGTGTGTGTGTGTGTTCCTTGAAAAGCGAAAGGGTTAACAGTGTATATTGTCTTTATGTCCTATATATTGTAATAAGTCTGTTATATAAACAACTTAAAGCATCTTCCTGTAATTACTGGAGCAGCCGAGGGGCTTTACAACCTGTCTGTCAAGTTAATAACTCTGTAAAGTGTGAGTAAGACTCAGTTTGTTTTCCTGACAGTACTCACTATTGTGTGTGAGTAAGACTCAGTTTGTTTTCCTGACAGTACTCACTATTGTGTGTGAGTAAGACTCAGTTTGTTTTCCTGACAGTACTCACTATTGTGTGTGAGTAAGACTCAGTTTGTTTTCCTGACAGTACTCACTATTGTGTGTGAGTAAGACTCAGTTTGTTTTCCTGACAGTACTCACTATTGTGTGTGAGTAAGACTCAGTTTGTTTTCCTGACAGTACTCACTATTGTGTGTGAGTAAGACTCAGTTTGTTTTCCTGACAGTACTCACTATTGTGTGTGAGTAAGACTCAGTTTGTTTCCCTGACAGTACTCACTATTGTGTGTGAGTAAGACTCAGTTTGTTTTCCTGACAGTACTCACTATTGTGTGTGAGTAAGACTCAGTTTGTTTTCCTGACAGTACTCACTATTGTGTGTGAGTAAGACTCAGTTTGTTTTCCTGACAGTATGCACTATTGTGTGTGAGTAAGACTCAGTTTGTTTTCCTGACAGTACTCACTATTGTGTGTGAGTAAGACTCAGTTTGTTTTCCTGACAGTACGCACTATTGTGTGTAAGTAAGACTCAGTTTGTTTTCCTGACAGTACTCACTATTGTGTGTGAGTAAGACTCAGTTTGTTTTCCTGACAGTACTCACTATTGTGTGTGAGTAAGACTCAGTTTGTTTTCCTGACAGTACGCACTATTGTGTGTGAGTAAGAATCAGTTTGTTTTCCTGACAGTACTCACTATTGTGTGTGAGTAAGAATCAGTTTGTTTTCCTGACAGTACTCACTATTGTGTGTGAGTAAGAATCAGTTTGTTTTCCTGACAGTACTCACTATTGTGTGTGAGTAAGAATCAGTTTGTTTTCCTGACAGTACTCACTATTGTGTGTAAGTAAGACTCAGTTTGTTTTCCTGACAGTACTCACTATTGTGTGTGAGTAAGAATCAGTTTGTTTTCCTGACAGTACTCACTATTGTGTGTGAGTAAGACTCAGTTTGTTTTCCTGACAGTACGCACTATTGTGTCTGAGTAAGACTCAGTTTGTTTTCCTGACAGTACTCACTATTGTGTGTGAGTAAGACTCAGTTTGTTTTCCTGACAGTACTCACTATTGTGTGTGAGTAAGACTCAGTTTGTTTTCCTGACAGTACGCACTATTGTATGTGAGTAAGAATCAGTTTGTTTCCCTGACAGTACTCACTATTGTATGTGAGTAAGAATCAGTTTGTTTCCCTGACAGTACTCACTATTGTGTGTGAGTAAGACTCAGTTTGTTTCCCTGACAGTACTCACTATTGTGTGTGAGTAAGACTCAGTTTGTTTTCCTGACAGTACTCACTATTGTGTGTGAGTAAGACTCAGTTTGTTTCCCTGACAGTACTCACTATTGTGTGTGAGTAAGACTCAGTTTGTTTTCCTGACAGTACTCACTATTGTGTGTGAGTAAGACTCAGTTTATTTTCCTGACAGTACGCACTATTGTGTGTGAGTAAGACTCAGTTTGTTTTCCTGACAGTACTCACTATTGTGTGTGAGTAAGACTCAGTATGTTTTCCTGACAGTACGCACTATTGTGTGTGAGTAAGACTCAGTTTGTTTTCCTGACAGTACGCACTATTGTGTGTGTCTTTTCCTTTTCAGATACAGTGCTGGAGGAAATAACCCATTGGCCTTAAAGGGACAGACCACTCTTTTATGCAAATAATTAACATATCACTTATATTGTTACAAGAGACATATGTGTTCAGCCACCAATCAGCAACTAGTTCCCAGTAGTGCATTGCTGCCCATGAGCCTACCTAGGT
Organism: Bombina bombina; assembly: GCF_027579735.1. Taxonomy (NCBI): domain Eukaryota; kingdom Metazoa; phylum Chordata; class Amphibia; order Anura; family Bombinatoridae; genus Bombina; species Bombina bombina. The sequence continues at coordinate 1,269,766,766 of NC_069501.1, forward strand.
AAACTCTTCAACAAAGGATAGAAAGAGAATTAAGTGAATTGTATAGCAGAAGTAAATGGAAATGCTATGTAAAGTTTAATTTTGCTTTACTGTCTCTTTTATTGATATTTAACCCTAATCTTTAGGCTTTCAGTACTGAAGCTAAAAGTGACTTCTTAACCCCTGACATACCTTGGCCTCATTACAGCCTCCTTACCATTGCTTGTGCTTCTCTACTGTGAGTAGACATCTTAAAGAGACATTCCACCCTAAATTGGAAGGCATACAGGTGTATTTTTGTTTTGTATAAAAGTATTTTTGCAATATATATGTATCAGCAAAAACACTTCTAGTAAAAGCTATAGCTGCTCCAAAAATGCACTTACATATGCCATGTGCACCAGCATTTTAAACACAGCACTTGTTTAGGAACAAATAAGGTGCTTGTATAATCTGGTAATGATTCAATTTGTTAATTACATACAGAGAGAAGCGCTCTCAAAGGAGCGCACAAACCACTCAATACCATTGTTAGCCTGTTCTATGGTGATTTACCACCTGGGTGCCGCTACTTCTTAGCCCAGTAATGCTTTTCACAGAGTAGAACTTTCCTGTAGTATATCAGTCTGATCCCGCCTATTATGTGTAGTATATTAGTCTGATCCCTCCTATTACGTGTAGTATATCAGTCTGATCCCGCCTATTAGGTGTAGTATATTAGTCTGATCCCGCCTCTTATGTGTAGTATATCAGTCTGATCCCACCTATTACGTGTAGTATGTCAGTCTGATCCCGCCTATTACGTGTAGTATATCAGTCTGATCCCACCTATTACGTGTAGTATATCAGTCTGATCCCGCCTATTAGGTGTAGTATATTAGTCTGAACCCACCTATTATGTGTAGTATATTAGTCTGATCCCTCCTATTACGTGTAGTATATCAGTCTGATCCCGCCTATTACGTGTAGTATATCAGTCTGATCCCGCCTATTACGTGTAGTATATCAGTCTGATCCCACCTATTACGTGTAGTATATCAGTCTGATCCCGCCTATTAGGTGTAGTATATTAGTCTGAACCCACCTATTATGTGTAGTATATCAGTCTGATCCTGCCTATTACGTGTAGTATATCAGTCTGATCCTGCCTATTACGTGTAGTATATCAGTCTGATCCCGCCTATTACGTGTAGTATATCAGTCTGATCCCACCTATTAGGTGTAGTATATTAGTCTGATCCCGCCTATTAGGTGTAGTATATTAGTCTGATCCCGCCTATTATGTGTAATATATCAGTCTGATCCTGCCTATTACGTGTAGTATATCAGTCTGATCCTGCCTATTACGTGTAGTATATCAGTCTGATCCCGCCTATTACGTGTAGTATATCAGTCTGATCCCACCTATTACGTGTAGTATATCAGTCTGATCCCGCCTATTAGGTGTAGTATATTAGTCTGAACCCACCTATTATGTGTAGTATATCAGTCTGATCCCTCCTATTATGTGTAGTATATCAGTCTGATCCCGCCTATTAGGTGTAGTATATCAGTCTGATCCCGCCTATTATGTGTAGTATATCAGTCTGATCCCGCCTATTATGTGTAGTATATCAGTCCGATCCCTCCTATTATGTGTAGTATATTAATCTGATCCCGACTATTATGTGTAGTATATCAGTCTGATCCCACCTATTACGTGTAGTATATCAGTCTGATCCCGCCTATTATGTGTAGTATATCAGTCTGATCCTGCCTATTACGTGTAGTATATCAGTCTGATCCCGCCTATTATGTGTAGTATATCAGTCTGATCCCGCCTATTAAGTGTAGTATATCAGTCTGATCCCGCCTATTATGTGTAGTATATCAGTCTGATCCCTCCTATTATGTGTAGTATATCAGTCTGATCCCGCCTATTACATGTAGTATATCAGTCTGATCCCGCCTATTACGTGTAGTATATCAGTCTGATCCCGCCTATTACGTGTAGTATATCAGTCTGATCCCGCCTATTAGGTGTAGTATATTAGTCTGATCCTGCCTATTACGTGTAGTATATCAGTTTGATCCTGCCTATTACATGTAGTATATCAGTCTTATCCCACCTATTATGTGTAATATATCAGTCTGATCCCGCTTATTAGGTGTAGTATATCAGTCTGATCCCGCCTATTACATGTAGTATATCAGTCTGATCTTGCCTATTAGGTGTAGTATATCAGTCTGATCCCGCCTATTACATGTAGTATATCAGTATGATCCCGCCTATTAGGTATAGTATTTCAGTCTGATACCGCCTATTACGTGTAGTATATCAGTGTGATCCCGCCTATTATGTGTAGTATATCAGTCTGATCCCGCCTATTATGTGTAGTATATCAGTCTGATCCCACCTATTAGGTGTAGTATATTAGTCTGATCCCGCCTATTACGTGTAGTATATTAGTCTGATCCCGCCTATTATGTGTAGTATATCAGTCTGATCCTGCCTATTACATGTAGTATATCAGTCTGATCCCGCCTATTATGTGTAGTATATCAGTCTGATCCCGCCTATTACGTGTAGTATATCAGTCTGATCCCGCCTATTACGTGTATTATATCAGTCTGATCCCGCCTATTAGGTGTAGTATATCAATCTGATCCCGCCTATTATGTGTAGTATATCAGTCTGATCCCGCCTATTATGTGTAGTATATCAACCTGATCCTGCCTATTATGTGTAGTATATTAGTTTGATCCCGCCTATTACGTGTAGTATATCAGTCTGATCCCTCCTATTATGTGTAGTATATCAGTCTGATCCCACCTATTATGTGTAGTATATCAATCTGATCCCGCCTATTATGTGTAGTATATCAATCTGATCCCGCCTATTATGTGTAGTATATCAGTCTGATCCCGCCTATTATGTGTAATATATCAGTCTGATCCTGCCTATTACGTGTAGTATATCAGTCTGATCCTGCCTATTACGTGTAGTATATCAGTCTGATCCCACCTATTAGGTGTAGTATATCAGTCTGATCCTGCCTATTAGGTGTAGTATATCAGTCTGATCCCGCCTATTATGTGTAGTATATCAGTCTGATCCCTCCTATTATGTGCAGTATATCAGTCTGATCCCGCCTATTATGTGTAGTATATCAGTCTGATCCCGCCTATTACATGTAGTATATCAATCTGATCCCGCCTATTATGTGTAGTATATCAGTCTGATCCCTCCTATTATGTGTAGTATATCAGTCTGATCCCGCCTATTACATGTAGTATATCAGTCTGATCCCGCCTATTATGTGTAGTATATCAGTCTGATCCCACCTATTAGGTGTAGTATATCAATCTGATCCCGCCTATTATGTGTTGTATATCAATCTGATCCCGCCTATTACGTGTAGTATATCAGTCTGATCCCGCCTATTAGGTGTAGTATATTAGTCTGATCCTGCCTATTACGTGTAGTATATCAGTTTGATCCTGCCTATTACATGTAGTATATCAGTCTTATCCCACCTATTATGTGTAATATATCAGTCTGATCCCGCTTATTAGGTGTAGTATATCTGATCCCGCCAATTACATGTAGTATATCAGTCTGATCCCGCCTATTAGGTGTAGTATATCAGTCTGATCCCGCCTATTACATGTAGTATATCAGTCTAATCCCGCCTATTAGGTGTAGTATATCAGTCTGATACCGCCTATTACGTGTAGTATATCAGTGTGATCCCGCCTATTAGGTGTAGTATATCAGTCTGATCCCGCCTATTATGTGTAGTATATCAGTCTGATCCCACCTATTAGGTGTAGTATATTAGTCTGATCCCGCCTATTACGTGTAGTATATTAGTCTGATCCCGCCTATTATGTGTAGTATATCAGTCTGATCCTGCCTATTACGTGTAGTATATCAGTCTGATCCCGCCTATTATGTGTAGTATATCAGTCTGATCCCGCCTATTACGTGTAGTATATCAGTCTGATCCCGCCTATTACGTGTATTATATCAGTCTGATCCCGCCTATTAGGTGTAGTATATCAATCTGATCCCGCCTATTATGTGTAGTATATCAGTCTGATCCCGCCTATTATGTGTAGTATATCAACCTGATCCTGCCTATTATGTGTAGTATATTAGTCTGATCCCGCCTATTACGTGTAGTATATCAGTCTGATCCCTCCTATTATGTGTAGTATATCAGTCTGATCCCACCTATTATGTGTAGTATATCAATCTGATCCCGCCTATTATGTGTAGTATATCAATCTGATCCCGCCTATTATGTGTAGTATATCAGTCTGATCCCGCCTATTATGTGTAGTATATCAGTCTGATCCTGCCTATTACGTGTAGTATATCAGTCTGATCCTGCCTATTACGTGTAGTATATCAGTCTGATCCCACCTATTAGGTGTAGTATATCAGTCTGATCCCGCCTATTATGTGCAGTATATCAGTCTGATCCCGCCTATTATGTGTAGTATATCAGTCTGATCCCGCCTATTACATGTAGTATATCAATCTGATCCCGCCTATTATGTGTAGTATATCAGTCTGATCCCTCCTATTATGTGTAGTATATCAGTCTGATCCCGCCTATTACATGTAGTATATCAGTCTGATCCCGCCTATTATGTGTAGTATATCAGTCTGATCCCACCTATTATGTGTAGTATATCAATCTGATCCCGCCTATTATGTGTAGTATATCAATCTGATCCCGCCTATTATGTGTAGTATATCAGTCTGATCCCGCCTATTATGTGTAATATATCAGTCTGATCCTGCCTATTACGTGTAGTATATCAGTCTGATCCTGCCTATTACGTGTAGTATATCAGTCTGATCCCACCTATTAGGTGTAGTATATCAGTCTGATCCCGCCTATTATGTGCAGTATATCAGTCTGATCCCGCCTATTATGTGTAGTATATCAGTCTGATCCCGCCTATTACATGTAGTATATCAATCTGATCCCGCCTATTATGTGTGGTATATCAGTCTGATCCCTCCTATTATGTGTAGTATATCAGTCTGATCCCGCCTATTACATGTAGTATATCAGTCTGATCCCGCCTATTATGTGTAGTATATCAGTCTGATCCCACCTATTACGTGTAGTATATCAATCTGATCCCGCCTATTATGTGTTGTATATCAATCTGATCCCGCATATTATGTGTAGTATATCAGTCTGATCCCTCCTATTATGTGTAGTATATTAGTCTGATCCCGCCTATTATGTGTAGTATATCAGTCTGATCCTGCCTATTACGTGTAGTATATCAGTCTGATACCGCCTATTATGTGTAGTATATCAGTCTGATCCTGCCTATTATGTGTAGTATATCAGTCTGATCCCGCCTATTATGTGTAGTACTCACTATTGTATGTGAGTAAGAATCAGTTTGTTTCCCTGACAGTACTCACTATTGTGTGTGAGTAAGACTCAGTTTGTTTCCCTGACAGTACTCACTATTGTGTGTGAGTAAGACTCAGTTTGTTTTCCTGACAGTACTCACTATTGTGTGTGAGTAAGACTCAGTTTGTTTCCCTGACAGTACTCACTATTGTGTGTGAGTAAGACTCAGTTTGTTTTCCTGACAGTACTCACTATTGTGTGTGAGTAAGACTCAGTTTATTTTCCTGACAGTACGCACTATTGTGTGTGAGTAAGACTCAGTTTGTTTTCCTGACAGTACTCACTATTGTGTGTGAGTAAGACTCAGTATGTTTTCCTGACAGTACGCACTATTGTGTGTGAGTAAGACTCAGTTTGTTTTCCTGACAGTACGCACTATTGTGTGTGTCTTTTCCTTTTCAGATACAGTGCTGGAGGAAATAACCCATTGGCCTTAAAGGGACAGACCACTCTTTTATGCAAATAATTAACATATCACTTATATTGTTACAAGAGACATATGTGTTCAGCCACCAATCAGCAACTATTATGTGTAGTATATCAGTCTGATCCTGCCTATTACGTGTAGTATATCAGTCTGATCCCGCCTATTATGTGTAGTATATCAGTCTGATCCCGCCTATTAAGTGTAGTATATCAGTCTGATCCCGCCTATTATGTGTAGTATATCAGTCTGATCCCTCCTATTATGTGTAGTATATCAGTCTGATCCCGCCTATTACATGTAGTATATCAGTCTGATCCCGCCTATTACGTGTAGTATATCAGTCTGATCCCGCCTATTACGTGTAGTATATCAGTCTGATCCCGCCTATTAGGTGTAGTATATTAGTCTGATCCTGCCTATTACGTGTAGTATATCAGTTTGATCCTGCCTATTACATGTAGTATATCAGTCTTATCCCACCTATTATGTGTAATATATCAGTCTGATCCCGCTTATTAGGTGTAGTATATCAGTCTGATCCCGCCTATTACATGTAGTATATCAGTCTGATCTTGCCTATTAGGTGTAGTATATCAGTCTGATCCCGCCTATTACATGTAGTATATCAGTCTGATCCCGCCTATTAGGTATAGTATTTCAGTCTGATACCGCCTATTACGTGTAGTATATCAGTGTGATCCCGCCTATTATGTGTAGTATATCAGTCTGATCCCGCCTATTATGTGTAGTATATCAGTCTGATCCCACCTATTAGGTGTAGTATATTAGTCTGATCCCGCCTATTACGTGTAGTATATTAGTCTGATCCCGCCTATTATGTGTAGTATATCAGTCTGATCCTGCCTATTACATGTAGTATATCAGTCTGATCCCGCCTATTATGTGTAGTATATCAGTCTGATCCCGCCTATTACGTGTAGTATATCAGTCTGATCCCGCCTATTACGTGTATTATATCAGTCTGATCCCGCCTATTAGGTGTAGTATATCAATCTGATCCCGCCTATTATGTGTAGTATATCAGTCTGATCCCGCCTATTATGTGTAGTATATCAACCTGATCCTGCCTATTATGTGTAGTATATTAGTTTGATCCCGCCTATTACGTGTAGTATATCAGTCTGATCCCTCCTATTATGTGTAGTATATCAGTCTGATCCCACCTATTATGTGTAGTATATCAATCTGATCCCGCCTATTATGTGTAGTATATCAATCTGATCCCGCCTATTATGTGTAGTATATCAGTCTGATCCCGCCTATTATGTGTAATATATCAGTCTGATCCTGCCTATTACGTGTAGTATATCAGTCTGATCCTGCCTATTACGTGTAGTATATCAGTCTGATCCCACCTATTAGGTGTAGTATATCAGTCTGATCCTGCCTATTAGGTGTAGTATATCAGTCTGATCCCGCCTATTATGTGTAGTATATCAGTCTGATCCCTCCTATTATGTGCAGTATATCAGTCTGATCCCGCCTATTATGTGTAGTATATCAGTCTGATCCCGCCTATTACATGTAGTATATCAATCTGATCCCGCCTATTATGTGTAGTATATCAGTCTGATCCCTCCTATTATGTGTAGTATATCAGTCTGATCCCGCCTATTACATGTAGTATATCAGTCTGATCCCGCCTATTATGTGTAGTATATCAGTCTGATCCCACCTATTAGGTGTAGTATATCAATCTGATCCCGCCTATTATGTGTTGTATATCAATCTGATCCCGCCTATTACGTGTAGTATATCAGTCTGATCCCGCCTATTAGGTGTAGTATATTAGTCTGATCCTGCCTATTACGTGTAGTATATCAGTTTGATCCTGCCTATTACATGTAGTATATCAGTCTTATCCCACCTATTATGTGTAATATATCAGTCTGATCCCGCTTATTAGGTGTAGTATATCTGATCCCGCCAATTACATGTAGTATATCAGTCTGATCCCGCCTATTAGGTGTAGTATATCAGTCTGATCCCGCCTATTACATGTAGTATATCAGTCTAATCCCGCCTATTAGGTGTAGTATATCAGTCTGATACCGCCTATTACGTGTAGTATATCAGTGTGATCCCGCCTATTAGGTGTAGTATATCAGTCTGATCCCGCCTATTATGTGTAGTATATCAGTCTGATCCCACCTATTAGGTGTAGTATATTAGTCTGATCCCGCCTATTACGTGTAGTATATTAGTCTGATCCCGCCTATTATGTGTAGTATATCAGTCTGATCCTGCCTATTACGTGTAGTATATCAGTCTGATCCCGCCTATTATGTGTAGTATATCAGTCTGATCCCGCCTATTACGTGTAGTATATCAGTCTGATCCCGCCTATTACGTGTAGTATATCAGTCTGATCCCGCCTATTAGGTGTAGTATATCAATCTGATCCCGCCTATTATGTGTAGTATATCAGTCTGATCCCGCCTATTATGTGTAGTATATCAACCTGATCCTGCCTATTATGTGTAGTATATTAGTCTGATCCCGCCTATTACGTGTAGTATATCAGTCTGATCCCTCCTATTATGTGTAGTATATCAGTCTGATCCCACCTATTATGTGTAGTATATCAGTCTGATCCCGCCTATTATGTGTAGTATATCAATCTGATCCCGCCTATTATGTGTAGTATATCAGTCTGATCCCGCCTATTATGTGTAGTATATCAGTCTGATCCCGCCTATTACGTGTAGTATATCAGTCTGATCCTGCCTATTACGTGTAGTATATCAGTCTGATCCCACCTATTAGGTGTAGTATATCAGTCTGATCCCGCCTATTATGTGTAGTATATCAGTCTGATCCCGCCTATTATGTGTAGTATATCAGTCTGATCCCGCCTATTACATGTAGTATATCAATCTGATCCCGCCTATTATGTGTGGTATATCAGTCTGATCCCTCCTATTATGTGTAGTATATCAGTCTGATCCCGCCTATTACATGTAGTATATCAGTCTGATCCCGCCTATTATGTGTAGTATATCAGTCTGATCCCACCTATTATGTGTAGTATATCAATCTGATCCCGCCTATTATGTGTAGTATATCAATCTGATCCCGCCTATTATGTGTAGTATATCAGTCTGATCCCGCCTATTATGTGTAATATATCAGTCTGATCCTGCCTATTACGTGTAGTATATCAGTCTGATCCTGCCTATTACGTGTAGTATATCAGTCTGATCCCACCTATTAGGTGTAGTATATCAGTCTGATCCCGCCTATTATGTGTAGTATATCAGTCTGATCCCGCCTATTATGTGTAGTATATCAGTCTGATCCCGCCTATTACATGTAGTATATCAATCTGATCCCGCCTATTATGTGTGGTATATCAGTCTGATCCCTCCTATTATGTGTAGTATATCAGTCTGATCCCGCCTATTACATGTAGTATATCAGTCTGATCCCGCCTATTATGTGTAGTATATCAGTCTGATCCCACCTATTACGTGTAGTATATCAATCTGATCCCGCCTATTATGTGTTGTATATCAATCTGATCCCGCATATTATGTGTAGTATATCAGTCTGATCCCTCCTATTATGTGTAGTATATTAGTCTGATCCCGCCTATTATGTGTAGTATATCAGTCTGATCCTGCCTATTACGTGTAGTATATCAGTCTGATACCGCCTATTATGTGTAGTATATCAGTCTGATCCTGCCTATTATGTGTAGTATATCAGTCTGATCCCGCCTATTATGTGTAGTATATCAGTCTGATCCCTCCTATTATGTGTAGTATATCAGTCTGATCCCGCCTATTGCATGTAGTATATCAGTCTGATCCCGCCTATTACATGTAGTATATCAGTCTGATCCCGCCTATCAGGTGTAGTATATCAATCTGATCCCGCCTATTATGTGTAGTATATCAATCTGATCCCGCCTATTATGTGTAGTATATCAGGCTGATCCCGCCTATTATGTGTAATATATCAGTCTGATCCTGCCTATTAGGTGTAGTATATCAGTCTGATCCTGCCTATTACGTGTAGTATATCAGTCTGATCCCACCTATTAGGTGTAGTATATCAGTCTGATCCCGCCTATTATGTGCAGTATATCAGTCTGATCCCGCCTATTATGTGTAGTATATCAGTCTGATCCCGCCTATTACATGTAGTATATCAATCTGATCCCGCCTATTATGTGTGGTATATCAGTCTGATCCCTCCTATTATGTGTAGTATATCAGTCTGATCCCGCCTATTACATGTAGTATATCAGTCTGATCCCGCCTATTATGTGTAGTATATCAGTCTGATCCCACCTATTATGTGTAGTATATCAATCTGATCCCGCCTATTATGTGTAGTATATCAATCTGATCCCGCCTATTATGTGTAGTATATCAGTCTGATCCCGCCTATTATGTGTAATATATCAGTCTGATCCTGCCTATTACGTGTAGTATATCAGTCTGATCCTGCCTATTACGTGTAGTATATCAGTCTGATCCCACCTATTAGGTGTAGTATATCAGTCTGATCCCGCCTATTATGTGCAGTATATCAGTCTGATCCCGCCTATTATGTGTAGTATATCAGTCTGATCCCGCCTATTACATGTAGTATATCAATCTGATCCCGCCTATTATGTGTGGTATATCAGTCTGATCCCTCCTATTATGTGTAGTATATCAGTCTGATCCCGCCTATTACATGTAGTATATCAGTCTGATCCCGCCTATTATGTGTAGTATATCAGTCTGATCCCACCTATTACGTGTAGTATATCAATCTGATCCCGCCTATTATGTGTTGTATATCAATCTGATCCCGCATATTATGTGTAGTATATCAGTCTGATCCCTCCTATTATGTGTAGTATATTAGTCTGATCCCGCCTATTATGTGTAGTATATCAGTCTGATCCTGCCTATTACGTGTAGTATATCAGTCTGATACCGCCTATTATGTGTAGTATATCAGTCTGATCCTGCCTATTATGTGTAGTATATCAGTCTGATCCCGCCTATTATGTGTAGTATATCAGTCTGATCCCTCCTATTATGTGTAGTATATCAGTCTGATCCCGCCTATTGCATGTAGTATATCAGTCTGATCCCGCCTATTACATGTAGTATATCAGTCTGATCCCGCCTATCAGGTGTAGTATATCAATCTGATCCCGCCTATTATGTGTAGTATATCAATCTGATCCCGCCTATTATGTGTAGTATATCAGGCTGATCCCGCCTATTATGTGTAATATATCAGTCTGATCCTGCCTATTAGGTGTAGTATATCAGTCTGATCCTGCCTATTACGTGTAGTATATCAGTCTGATCCCACCTATTAGGTGTAGTATATCAGTCTGATCCCGCCTATTATGTGTAGTATATCAGTCTGATCCCGCCTATTATGTGTAGTATATCAGTCTGATCCCTCCTATTATGTGTAGTATATCAGTCTGATCCCGCCTATTATGTGTAGTATATCAGTCTGATCCCGCCTATTACGTGTAGTATATCAATCTGATCCTGCCTATTATGTGTAGTATATCAGTCTGATCCCTCCTATTATGTGTAGTATATCAGTCTGATCCCGCCTATTACATGTAGTATATCAGTCTGATCCCGCCTATTATGTGTAGTATATCAGTCTGATCCCGCCTATTGCATGTAGTATATCAGTCTGATCCCGCCTATTACGTATAGTATATCAGTCTGATCCCGCCTATCAGGTGTAGTATATCAATCTGATCCCGCCTATTATGTGTAGTATATCAGGCTGATCCCGCCTATTATGTGTAATATATCAGTCTGATCCTGCCTATTAGGTGTAGTATATCAGTCTGATCCTGCCTATTACGTGTAGTATATCAGTCTGATCCCACCTATTAGGTGTAGTATATCAGTCAGATCCCGCCTATTATGTGTAGTATATCAGTCTGATCCCGCCTATTATGTGTAGTATATCAGTCTGATCCCTCCTATTATGTGTAGTATATCAGTCTGATCCCGCCTATTATGTGTAGTATATCAGTTTGATCCCGCCTATTACGTGTAGTATATCAATCTGATCCCGCCTATTATGTGTAGTATATCAGTCTGATCCCTCCTATTATGTGTAGTATATCAGTCTGATCCCGCCTATTACATGTAAAATATCAGTCTGATCCCGCCTATTATGTGTAGTATATCAGTCTGATCCCACCTATTACGTGTAGTATATCAATCTGATCCCGCCTATTATGTGTTGTATATCAATCTGATCCCACATATTATGTGTAGTATATCAGTCTGATCCCTCCTATCATGTGTAGTATATCAGTCTGATCCCACCTATTACGTGTAGTATATCAGTCTGATCCCGCCTATTATGTGTAGTATATCAGTCTGATCCCGCCTATTACGTGTAGTATATCAGTCTGATCCCGCCTATTACGTGTATTATATCAGTCTGATCCCGCCTATTAGGTGGAGTATATCAATCTGATCCCGCCTATTATGTGTAGTATATCAGTCTGATCCCGCCTATTATGTGTAGTATATCAACCTGATCCTGCCTATTATGTGTAGTATATTAGTCTGATCCCGCCTATTACGTGTAGTATATCATTCTGATCCCACCTATTATGTGTAGTATATCAATCTGATCCCGCCTATTATGTGTAGTATATCAATCTGATCCCGCCTATTATGTGTAGTATATCAGTCTGATCACGCCTATTATGTGTAATATATCAGTCTGATCCTGCCTATTACGTGTAGTATATCAGTCTTATCCTGCCTATTACGTGTAGTATATCAGTCTGATCCCACCTATTAGGTGTAGTATATCAGTCTGATCCCGCCTATTATGTGTAGTATATCAGTCTGATCCCTCCTATTATGTGCAGTATATCAGTCTGATCCCGCCTATTATGTGTAGTATATCAGTCTGATCCCGCCTATTACATGTAGTATATCAATCTGATCCCGCCTATTATGTGTAGTATATCAGTCTGATCCCTCCTATTATGTGTAGTATATCAGTCTGATCCCGCCTATTACATGTAGTATATCAGTCTGATCCCGCCTATTATGTGTAGTATATCAGTCTGATCCCACCTATTACCAGTGGCGGCTGGTGAATTTTTAGGATGGGGGTGCACAAGACCCTGCCCCTTTTAGAAAACCACGCCCCTTTGAAAAAACACGCCCCTTTTTAAAAACCACGCCCCCTTTGACAAGCCACACCCATTTTGAATAGCCACACCCCTTTGCAAAAGTCACGCCCATGAAATGGCCCCACCCATTTGAACCAGCAGTGTTTTTGGTCATCGTCTTCTTGAAATATCCAGCCCCGGCCTGGGGGTAACTTCAACTGAAGTTTGTGACTGATTCCTCAACATTATTCTCAAGTATCTGCTGATATTGAGTGGAATCCATGAGACCCTCAACAATATTCCCAGTAGTACAGGTCTTTGGAGGTGGTCTGTGGGCTGTTTTTGACCGTTCTTATCATCCTTTGCCTATTCTATATTTTACTTGGCCTGCCACTTCTGGCCTTAACAAGAACTGTGCCTGTGGTCTTCCATATCCTCACCATGCTGACTATGTTCCTCACAGTGGACACTGACATCTTAAATCTATGCAATAGCTTTTTGTAGCCTTCCTCTAAACCATGATGTTGAACAATCTTTGTTTTTAGGTAATTTGAGAGTTGTTTTGTGGCCCCCATGTTGCCACTCTTCAGAGGAGAGTCATAGAGAACAACTTGCAATTGGCCACCTGAAAACCTTTTCTCATGATTGGATACACCTGTCTATGAAGTTTAAGGCTTAATGGGCTCACCAAACCAATTTTTTCTTCCAATTAATCAGTGCTAGGTAGTTACAGGTATTCAATGCAACAAAATAACAAGGGTGCACAAATGTATGCACCTGTCTAATTTTGTTTTGATGCATATTGCACATTTTCTGTTAATCCAATAAACCTAATTTCACTACTGAATTTCTACTGTGTCCTTCATTTATTTGATAGATCAAAATGAAATTACTGATCCAAACAGCCAATTATTTATAACTGAAAATCATGGAAATTGTCAGAGGTGCCTAAACTTTTGCATACAACTGTATATGATTTCATGCACTCAAACTGTATTAAAGTAATGTACTCAGATATGAAATATATTTTTATGAAATGTAACATCAATTATATATAAATACTATGCTCCAATACAGCTCACAGGCACGATATCTAAAAAATATACAAAGGGACCATTTGTTAAAGTTTAAGCTTCAAAAGATTCTTTACTTCATCGCTTAATGAGATTAGATCTCTACAAACAAGATAACCATGTTACCTCTCTGGGGTGACAGAGAAACAATTCTGTACTTTAGTTCAGATATGCTCAATCTTCAGGAAAGTAAGTAATTATCCCTTGTATGATATACAAATGATGAGACTAACAATACTTTTGAAGGTGTGAATCCACATATACGTCTGGAAAGGTTTTCTAGCTCAGAATCGATGCAAGCATATAGAAGACAAAATTTCATATGAAATGACTTGTACCTAATTTTCATATAGTTTTATATACTCCTATACTTTATTAAGCAATGGAATATATTTATATTAAAGTGGGATAATAAGGAAATATAAATATTGTTACAATAAATTAATCACTACAGAATTCTAATTAAATGCAATGTAATATCAGAATATGAAATGATTAATCAATTGATTTCAAATAGTTAATAGTATAGCTGATTATTATTATCATACTAAGTATTAAATTACAATCCTTTTAAGTCTCCCAATATGTAATGAATCATCGCGTTCATCATGTCCTCGAAGTGAAAGCTCAAATGCGCCGGAAAATAGAATACAATTCATAATTTTGGAAAGAACATAACGATTTGTGGTTACTTGATCATTGTGTTTTTTAACATTCAAACAATATGCACTGACAAGTTGTTGGCGAATATCAATCCTTCATAGCAAATTAAACTCTAATGGGGAGTATAAATGTGATTGGTAGCAATTATTTATATTTTTGGAGTTAAATGTGATAAATCGGCGACACCATAACTCACCCAACTTGAATCACCACTTTGTTTTTCAAACAGGAGACAATAAAAACAAGATCCTGTTTGCAAAATGACTATTAAGTTAATCTCTTAAGATATTATCAGTAGTAAGTATATATATATATATATATATATATATATTTATATATATATTTATAATATTTAATATTATGACCATGTCTAATATTTACATTAATATACAAGAATCCATACTCTTCAGTATACTCATGTCTAGTCTTAAAATATACATGCTCAGTTAAATTATATAATAACATTATATTAACCAAATGATTAATCAAAGCTGCGAAATAATAAGTATCTTGAATGTACATTTATGAAAATATATATATTCCTGGATTTAAAGAACCTTCCACTTTATAGAGAAATAAAACCACATCTCAATTATTGTTGCCCTAGCCCCCAGTGTTCGATATTAGGCAATGCAGCCAAAGGCCGTGGCAACATTTATATAAATACACCAACATTTTACTTTCTACAAAAGAAGATTATTTCTATTACACTAGTGCTTAATAATTAACTTCAACGGTAAAGATTAAAACAGAATGTTGATAACTCAAGTACAATTTTTGTAAATTAAGTCAATCCGCCTGTCTTTTTTTGAGGCAAATAAATCAATAACATTTTCGGTGAATGTAGGCATGTCATTGATCAATTGTTTTTCAATTGTGAGCATGGCTAGAGCAGTCAGTCTTTCCTCAGTCATGGTGCTCCTTAGAAATGTCTTAACTCGTTTTAAAGTTGAGAAACATCTCTCAGCCTCAGCAGTTGTCACGGGAATAGTCGAAATAATTTGCAACAGTTTGTAGGTCTCCGAGAAAGTACTGTCCAAGTTATTTTCTATTACAAACTGTAGAAGACTGATGGCACCATTCATATTTCGGAAATCTGGTCTTCTGTAAATTACTCCTAGTTCAGTTTTCAGGCGATCTTTCTGTAATGTGTGATAAACCGCTGATGTTTGTTCAAGAAGCTGATTTGGAAAATTTTTCTCGTAATCCGCAAATTTTTCCGCTTGGAGGAGAGAAACAGCCGAGTAGTGAGTTATAAAAGAAAATCTATCTTTTACTTGATTTGTGATAACATCGCATATCTCTTTAGCTGCCACAGTCTGAGCAATGTGAATATTTTCTCTCTTCCTTTTCCTAGATGTTTCCTCTGTTTCTGATATCGTCATGGTCACTGTGTCCATTCTATTCCTTTCGTTTTCCATTGTCTGCTGGAAAGTGTTAATATGTTTTCGAATAAGTGCCGCATCTGTTTGTGTTTTCTGAAGTTGGTTGTATAACACATCTACATGTGGCATAATATTGTGAAAAACTGTAAGCCAAAACACGAATACCGAGTCTTGTAACATACGCCGAATAGCCCCTGCTTGATTTATAGCTATTTCTTTTTTCGATGTTGACTCTATTTTTTCCATACATTCAATTAACTGTTCCCTGTTTTCAAACACTGTATTGACGGTTCGACTCTTGAAATTCCACCTGGTGGCTGAACCATGAGGTATCCTTCTTCTAACAGTTTCATCTAGAATAGCTATGCGTTGTGGCGAGTTACTAAAAAAGTTAGTAATGTCACTTAGGTTAGAAAAAAATACTCGAACTTGTTGATTCTGACTGCTTGCTTGGCTTACAATCAAATTGAGTTGATGTGCGTAGCAATGCACAAAATGTGCATTCTTGTAGGTACGTTTAATTATAGCCTGAACACCTGCATGCTGACCACTCATCACGCTTGCACCGTCGTAACTCTGGGATATCAATTTTTCCGGGTTGTCTATAACTTTTTCCAAAGTATTTTGGATACATGTAGCTATAGATTCTGCATCATGTCCAGCTGGATTAGTGAATTCCCAGAATCTCTCAACCGGTTGACCGTTACCTACAATGTATCGAAAAACAACAACCAATTGGAAGGCAGATGAAACATCAGTAGTTTCATCTGCTATCACTGCTAGAAAACTTGCTTTTGAGATTTCCTTTTTTATTTGGTTCTGGCAAACAGTAAGCATACAGTCTAATAAATCATTTTGAATTTCTTTTGACGTTCCTTTAAAAACAGTGGCACTAGCGAGATGCTCTTTTAGAGATGCATCAAGTTCTGCTGAGAAGTTTATAAGACCTCTGAAAATGCCTGGATTTAATGAATCCTCGCGTTCGTCATGTCCTCGAAGTGCAAGTTCAAATGCGCCGCAAAATAAAATACAATTAATTATTTTCGAAAGAACATAACGATTTTTTGTTACTTGCTCATTATGTTTTTTAATATTTAAACGATATGCACTGTCAAGTTGTTGTCGAATATCAACCCTTCCTAGCACATTAAACTCTAATGTGGAGTTTAAATGTGATTGTGAACAATTATGTTTATTTATTTTTTGATTTAAATGTGATAAATCGGCGACACCATAACTCACCCAGCTTGATTCACCACTTTGTTTTGCAAACAGGAGACAATAAAAACAAAAGAGTCTGTTAGATAATTCACAGCCACAAATCCATGGATATTTATCATATACCTCGGGTTTGAATTCTCTTTTGAAATCTCTAGTTTTACATTTTGTCACCTGGATAAGGTTAAGGCTAGGTGTTGGCCTGAGCATTTTAATTTCAATTTTTCTTTCCATGGGTAACGTTGAAAAATGTAATTGCTTTAGCTCAGACACACTGATTTTACTAAGTGCCATCTTAACTGTTAGTTTACACACAAAGAACAGTCCTTTGCTGTTATAAAATATATAACTTTAACTAGGTAAGTTGCCTTGCGGCTCTTATAAAATATATAACTTGTAGGTTAGTAGTTTTGCTGTTATAATATAGATATATATATATAACTTTGAGACAATTAGTTTTGCTGTTATAATCTATATATAACCTTTAGACAAGTAGTATTGCTGTTATAAAATATAAAACTTGACTTAATAGGCAAGTAGTTACGCGGTTGGTATCAAATATATAACTTGTAGGTAATTAGCTTTGCAGCTGTTATAAATTATACAACTTGTAGGTAAGTAGCTGTGAAGCTGTTATAAAATATATAATTGTTTTACAAACTATGAGACTCTATGCAATCTGATAATAATTCTAAACTAAAATAGTGTTTTAAATAGTATTATTACAGCAGGCAGCAGCAGCCGTGACAGCCGTCAACGGGCAAGGTCAACTACAGTCTAAAACTAGTAGGCAAGTAGTTATACGGTTGTTCTAAAATATATATAACTTGTAGGACTGTAGGTAAGTAGCTGTGAAGCTGTTATAAAATATATAATTGTTTTACAAACTATGAGACTCTCTGCAATCTGATAATAATTCTAAACTAAAATAGTGTTTTAAATAGTATTATTACAGCAGGCAGCAGTGGCCGTGACAGCCGTCAACGGGCAAGGTCAACTACAGTCTAAAACTAGTAGGCAAGTAGTTATGCGGTTGTTCTAAAATATATATAACTTGTAGGACTGTAGGTAAGTAGCTGTGAAGCTGTTATAAAATATATAATTGTTTTACAAACTATGAGACTCTCTGCAATCTGATAATAATTCTAAACTAAAATAGTGTTTTAAATAGTATTATTACAGCAGGCAGCAGTGGCCGTGACAGCCGTCAACGGGCAAGGTCAACTACAGTCTAAAACTAGTAGGCAAGTAGTTATGCGGTTGTTCTAAAATATATATAACTTGTAGGACTGTAGGTAAGTAGCTGTGAAGCTGTTATAAAATATATAATTGTTTTACAAACTATGAGACTCTCTGCAATCTGATAATAATTCTAAACTAAAATAGTGTTTTAAATAGTATTATTACAGCAGGCAGCAGTGGCCGTGACAGCCGTCAACGGGCAAGGTCAACTACAGTCTAAAACTAGTAGGCAAGTAGTTATGCGGTTGTTCTAAAATATATATAACTTGTAGGACTGTAGGTAAGTAGCTGTGAAGCTGTTATAAAATATATAATTGTTTTACAAACTATGAGACTCTCTGCAATCTGATAATAATTCTAAACTAAAATAGTGTTTTAAATAGTATTATTACAGCAGGCAGCAGTGGCCGTGACAGCCGTCAACGGGCAAGGTCAACTACAGTCTAAAACTAGTAGGCAAGTAGTTATGCGGTTGTTCTAAAATATATATAACTTGTAGGACTGTAGGTAAGTAGCTGTGAAGCTGTTATAAAATATATAATTGTTTTACAAACTATGAGACTCTCTGCAATCTGATAATAATTCTAAACTAAAATAGTGTTTTAAATAGTATTATTACAGCAGGCAGCAGTGGCCGTGACAGCCGTCAACAGGCAAGGTCAACTACAGTCTAAAACTAGTGGGCAAGTAGTTATGCGGTTGTTCTAAAATATATATAACTTGTAGGACTGTAGGTAAGTAGCTGAGAAGCCGTTATAAAATATATAATTGTTTTACAAACTATGAGACTCTAATATAACTAATAAAAAATTATAAATTATATTTAAATTTATAATAAAATGTATAATAAAATTAAAGTTAATAATGCAGCACAGGCAGCAGTTAACTGCTTTTTTGAGAAAAAAAAAACTTTTTTATTTTTTTACAAGTACTGAGTCAGTGTCACTGTCTGTCACTCTGATAAACTGAGTCTGAGATAGACCACTCTCTGTCTGACAATTGACAAACTAGAAAATTATCAGGGCAGGGACAGGGCCCCAGCCAGGCAAGAAAGAACTAAGGATTAGGAATGGGATCCTCTCTCAGGAAATTAAATATATATATACTAATTAATTATTAATTTCTGCAGTCTCAGGCTCTCAGCAGGTTAACAATAAATTCTGCCCAAAACTTAATTGTTAATAATATATAGAAGAAATAGATATATTGCTCCAGCTCAGCAGCCTCCACCACTCCCTCTCTGAGCTCTCTCTCCTAGGCAAGGGAGGCAAGCAAGCCGCTCTGTCTTAGCTGTCTAGCCTGTCTAGGGCCTCCGCTCTAGGCTACAATAATATTCAGTATTGGATTTTAAATTTTTTTAAATTTTAACTAAACTAAAGTCAATGTCAGTAACACACTGGCTGCTAATGCTATTAGTAGTAGTAGCTAGTAGTAGAGATGATATCGATTATTAGCTCAGCTAATAATTTGTTTAGGAAGCTGTAAACAATTCAAAGAAATTCGACTGAGAAACACTGTGAGTCACAACACACTCCTCTCCGCTCAACAGCAAACTCAAATATGAAGTTTTCGCGCCGTTGATGCGGGGGAGGAGCTGTTGTGACGTCACGTACCCGGCAAAGTGGCGTGCAGGCGCAGCCTATCCACAGGCTGGAACACTTGTCGGAAGATCTCAGACTCGGCTGGTCTCGTATTACCTCGGCTCGGCCTCGTAGTAAGCAGCATCTTGTTGTTGTACCCGCCTCCCCACTCTCTGACCGTGACGTATGCGGTGCAGCCTATCAGGGCACAGGCTGAACTTGTCCCTCCCCACTCTCGCACAGTTCAGCCTGTGCGATAAGGCAATGTATACAGCCTGGTTTGATGCCTGCAGTGAACAAGTTAGAAATCACTGACAGGCAGATAGGGCTCTAACCGCACGTGCGATAGGGACAAAATAACAGTCAGACACTAGTGACACTGAAATTTTTTTGGAATATTATATTAAAAATAAAATCAGAATTTCATATTTGGGGGTTAAAAATAAAATATAATTTTTTCAATAGGGGGATATTGGAAAAATTATATTTTATTTTTTTTTAATATTTTTTTTTTTCCTCTCACACTCACAGACTCACAGGGGGGCACATGCGAGTGTGCACACATGGAGGAGCCTCCACTGCCTATTACGTGTAGTATATCAATCTGATCCCGCCTATTATGTGTTGTATATCAATCTGATCCCGCCTATTACGTGTAGTATATCAGTCTGATCCCGCCTATTAGGTGTAGTATATTAGTCTGATCCTGCCTATTACGTGTAGTATATCAGTTTGATCCTGCCTATTACATGTAGTATATCAGTCTTATCCCACCTATTATGTGTAATATATCAGTCTGATCCCGCTTATTAGGTGTAGTATATCAGTCTGATCCCGCCAATTACATGTAGTATATCAGTCTGATCCCGCATATTAGGTGTAGTATATCAGTCTGATCCCGCCTATTACATGTAGTATATCAGTCTGATCCCGCCTATTAGGTGTAGTATATCAGTCTGATACCGCCTATTACGTGTAGTATATCAGTGTGATCCCGCCTATTAGGTGTAGTATATCAGTCTGATCCCGCCTATTATGTGTAGTATATCAGTCTGATCCCACCTATTAGGTGTAGTATATTATTCTGATCCCGCCTATTACGTGTAGTATATTAGTCTGATCCCGCCTATTATGTGTAGTATATCAGTCTGATCCTGCCTATTACGTGTAGTATATCAGTCTGATCCCGCCTATTATGTGTAGTATATCAGTCTGATCCCGCCTATTACGTGTAGTATATCAGTCTGATCCCGCCTATTACGTGTATTATATCAGTCTGATCCCGCCTCTTAGGTGTAGTATATCAATCTGATCCCGCCTATTATGTGTAGTATATCAGTCTGATCCCGCCTATTATGTGTAGTATATCAACCTGATCCTGCCTATTATGTGTAGTATATTAGTCTGATCCCGCCTATTACGTTTAGTATATCAGTCTGATCCCTCCTATTATGTGTAGTATATCAGTCTGATCCCACCTATTATGTGTAGTATATCAATCTGATCCCGCCTATTATGTGTAGTATATCAATCTGATCCCGCCTATTATGTGTAGTATATCAGTCTGATCCCGCCTATTATGTGTAATATATCAGTCTGATCCTGCCTATTACGTGTAGTATATCAGTCTGATCCTGCCTATTACGTGCAGTATATCAGTCTGATCCCACCTATTAGGTGTAGTATATCAGTCTGATCCTGCCTATTAGGTGTAGTATATCAGTCTGATCCCGCCTATTATGTGTAGTATATCAGTCTGATCCCTCCTATTATGTGCAGTATATCAGTCTGATCCCGCCTATTATGTGTAGTATATCAGTCTGATCCCGCCTATTACATGTAGTATATCAATCTGATCCCGCCTATTATGTGTAGTATATCAGTCTGATCCCTCCTATTATGTGTAGTATATCAGTCTGATCCCGCCTATTACATGTAGTATATCAGTCTGATCCCGCCTATTATGTGTAGTATATCAGTCTGATCCCACCTATTACGTGTAGTATATCAATCTGATCCCGCCTATTATGTGTTGTATATCAATCTGATCCCGCATATTATGTGTAGTATATCAGTCTGATCCCTCCTATTATGTGTAGTATATTAGTCTGATCCCGCCTATTATGTGTAGTATATCAGTCTGATCCTGCCTATTATATGTAGTATATCAGTCTGATACCGCCTGTTATGTGTAGTATATCAGTCTGATCCTGCCTATTATGTGTAGTATATCAGTCTGATCCCGCCTATTATGTGTAGTATATCAGTCTGATCCCTCCTATTATGTGTAGTATATCAGTCTGATCCCGCCTATTGCATGTAGTATATCAGTCTGATCCCGCCTATTACGTGTAGTATATCAGTCTGATCCCGCCTATCAGGTGTAGTATATCAATCTGATCCCGCCTATTATGTGTAGTATATCAATCTGATCCCGCCTATTATGTGTAGTATATCAGGCTGATCCCGCCTATTATGTGTAATATATCAGTCTGATCCTGCCTATTAGGTGTAGTATATCAGTCTGATCCTGCCTATTACGTGTAGTATATCAGTCTGATCCCACCTATTAGGTGTAGTATATCAGTCTGATCCCGCCTATTATGTGTAATATATCAGTCTGATCCCGCCTATTATGTGTAGTATATCAGTCTGATCCCTCCTATTATGTGTAGTATATCAGTCTGATCCCGCCTATTATGTGTAGTATATCAGTCTGATCCGACCTATTACGTGTAGTATATCAATCTGATCCCGCCTATTATGTGTAGTATATCAGTCTGATCCCTCCTATTATGTGTAGTATATCAGTCTGATCCCGCCTATTACATGTAGTATATCAGTCTGATCCCGCCTATTATGTGTAGTATATCAGTCTGATCCCGCCTATTGCATGTAGTATATCAGTCTGATCCCGCCTATTACGTGTAGTATATCAGTCTGATCCCGCCTATCAGGTGTAGTATATCAATCTGATCCCGCCTATTATGTGTAGTATATCAATCTGATCCCGCCTATTATGTGTAGTATATCAGGCTGATCCCGCCTATTATGTGTAATATATCAGTCTGATCCTGCCTATTAGGTGTAGTATATCAGTCTGATCCTGCCTATTACGTGTAGTATATCAGTCTGATCCCACCTATTAGGTGTAGTATATCAGTCTGATCCCGCCTATTATGTCTAGTATATCAGTCTGATCCCGCCTATTATGTGTAGTATATCAGTCTGATCCCTCCTATTATGTGTAGTATATCAGTCTGATCCCGCCTATTATGTGTAGTATATCAGTTTGATCCCGCCTATTACGTGTAGTATATCAATCTGATCCCGCCTATTATGTGTAGTATATCAGTCTGATCCCTCCTATTATGTGTAGTATATCAGTCTGATCCCGCCTATTACATGTAGTATATCAGTCTGATCCCGCCTATTATGTGTAGTATATCAGTCTGATCCCACCTATTACGTGTAGTATATCAATCTGATCCCGCCTATTATGTGTTGTATATCAATCTGATCCCACATATTATGTGTAGTATATCAGTCTGATCCCTCCTATCATGTGTAGTATATCAGTCTGATCCCGCCTATTATGTGTAGTATATCAGTCTGATCCTGCCTATTACGTGTAGTATATCAGTCTGATACCGCCTATTATGTGTAGTATATCAGTCTGATCCTGCCTATTATGTGTAGTATATCAGTCTGATCCCGCCTATTATGTGTAGTATATCAGTCTGATCCCTCCTATTATGTGTAGTATATCAGTCTGATCCCGCCTATTGCATGTAGTATATCAGTCTGATCCCACCTATTACGTGTAGTATATCAGTCTGATCCCGCCTATCAGGTGTAGTATATCAGTTTGATCCTGCCTATTACGCATAGTATATCAGTCTAATCCCACCTATTACGTGTAGTATATCAGTCTGATCCCGCCTATTATGTGTAGTATATTAGTCTGATCCCGCCTATTAGGTGTAGTATATCATTTTGATCCCACCTAATACGTGTAGTATATCAGTCTAACCCCGCCTATTACGTGTAGTATATCAGTCTGATCCCACCTATTACGTGTAGTATATCAGTTTGATCCCACCTATTACGTGTAGTATATCAGTCTGATCCCGCCTATTATGTGTAGTATATCAGTCTGATCCCACTTATTAGGTGTAGTATATCAGTCTGATCCCACCTATTTTGTGTAGTATATCAGTCTGATCCCGCCTATTACGTGTAGTATATCAGTCTGATCCCGCCTACTATGTGTAGTATATTAGTCTGATCCCACCTATTAGGTGTAGTATATCAGTCTGATCCCACATATTAGGTGTAGTATATCAGTCTGATCCCGCCTATTACGTGTAGTATATCAGTCTGATCCCGCCTATTATGTGTAGTATATTAGCCTGATCCCGCCTATTACGGTCAATCCAGCGCCGAAATACCAGGCAATTCCTCTCTGCACAAGGAACATGGCAACCCCAGACAATACTAAAACAGTGGGAACTTTTGCTAGAAGCATTTTTGCCAATGCATGTTTATTGTAAACTTGTTTCTATTTAAAGATGTAATTCATCTGTGAGCATTTCAATTTTGACTGGAATATCCCTTTAAATGATATTTCAGAGTTACTTTAACTTATTGCAGAGTATTATGCCTTCACAATGAGTTGTATGCAGCTAAAAGCATCTATATGGCAGCTATAGCTATAGAAAGATGGGCTAGCAGTGGCTGTACAGGCGGCCACACAAAGGATACTGTCAGTACTATGTCATAGCCGTTCTTATAGTAAGCAATAGCTTCAGCCACTCACATTAGTAGCTTCTTGAATGTAAAAACCAGTGGAAGTCCCTAGTGGGTCTGTAGTGTAATGTGTGTGACCATTATTCTGCTGCAAGTTCAGAGACAGGTAGTTGCTTACCTGATATAAGGCCCTGACCAGAAATTCCTTTTTCCTGCATCCGGTTTTCAAGATTTTCTCACCCTCCCACCATGGATGAAGCAGTTAGGAGTTGGCATTAAGTTTGAAGCTTCCTTACGGTTGTGGTTAGTCAGTCTCGGCAGGGGTAGGTTTCATTGAGCTAGCTCCGTAAGCCAGAGCATTAATTTATTTCCATCTTATTGTGCCTGTTGTACGGCCCTTACTGGGCTGGAATGTTTTATACCCTAGACAGGCGGTCGGTCATGGCCCTGGGAGAGGGCCAAGACGGCACAGAGTGATGGCTGAGAGAGATAGGGAGGGGTAACTCCCACTAGGTTATGACCTAGAGGAACTTCTTCCATGGACATGGGGGTCATTGAGCTCCACCAAGTGTCTAACCCTCTCTGCTGTTGGGCGGAGGAATGGGTGCTCCGTTTCAGGTATCGAGTGGGCCTTTACCATCTGTTTGTAGAGGTTACGTTACAGACTCAAGTTGCTGACAGCAGAAAAGTTTAGGGTTTTGTCTAGGAAAGTTATTAATTTAATAAATGTAACCTTGACTGGTCTTTCTCCCAAGCTATGTCTCTGAGTGTGATTTAAATGTTATTTATTGTTGAGTAAGTTTTAGGTTTATATGTAACGTAAGGGCAAAATAGGAAGTTTAACACCTTATTGGCCAATACTGATAGAGATAGTTCTGCAAGATTGTTATGAGTTCCTATCAGCAGGTCACACAGGGTAAAAAGTATGTCTGTGTCACTGTGACCAGTGTGTGACACTCTAAAGGTGAAGTGAGCAGCTGTAGGGTTGCAAGGTTAAGAATAGATGGTTGGGGGTATTAATAGTGATAATTTAATTTCTAGAAATAGTTATTTGTATTATAGTGAAGGTGCAGAGAAAAGAACCTTAAGTGTCCTTAGACTTCATGCTATTGAGATAAGTGTCCTTAGACTTCATGCTATTGAGATAAGTGTCCTTATTATAAATCTCACTGGCATGGAGTGAAGCACTGAGCATTTTATTGTAATATATGTGTCTCTTTTTCACACACAGAGCCCATATAGCGAGATAAACCATTCTCAAGTTAAAATTTGCTTTTCTAAAATTCTGGCTGTACTGACAAACCTTCTTAGATAATCTCAGCAGAGGTTTAGAGAATCGAGCCCAAGGTCTCGTATCTACACTCAATATGAAATGTGTGGCTTTAGGTAAAGCCAACTTCTTGTTCCTCTTGACCATGCGTCTGATCATATTATACATTGTTTAATACCAGATACTGCGACGGGCATGTTAAAAAAATATCTTCCCTTCCATTAACATTTAAAGTGTTGCGCCCATTTACGTTACACTAGTCTCTTGTCTCTGTTGGATTCTGTTGTAACATATTAATGAATAAAGGTTCCATGACAGTTCTGTGTCACATAGAAAACGTACAGAGCACACAGCACTTTGCTATAAACAATGACTTGTTTTAGAGACATTTTGTTATGTGTTTTCCTTGCATCTGTCACCATACAAGCCCGTTCTGTACTGAGGCGTCTATCATTACATGCAAGTGATACGGACAGGATTGCGCCATGCATATTTTACGACTCTCAGCTTGCAGAGTAATTAAAGATAAGTACTGGTCAGCTCCAGCTTGTCATGTTAAACTAAATATTATCTCTGTATACAGAAGAAACAGAATAATTTGTTACTGAGCTGTTTACATTTAAAATGAATAAAAAACACCAGTATCTTTGACCTGCTATTGATAATCAGGGAGCCTACCATGTCCCTTTAATATGGAGAGAGACAAAACCTGTGCCAGTCTGACAAGGAACACCTGCTTTATTAGGGACATTTTATAGAATTGTACTAAATTGTGTAATGACCTTTCTAGATAAAAAAGGAAACAATAGGAAAGTCTTATACACATCCCAGACATTCAGAAACATTTTATTTGCCCTTATTCAACCTAGAAATAAAACTATCCTATAATATAAAAGGCCAAGTGTGTTTGTCCGAAGCTGTCATGCGCAGTAGAGACTGTGTGAGGACAATCACACCTGGCCTTAAGCAGACTAACCTCCTGGCATCTGGGGCCGACCAGGCATGACAGAGTATGGGGCCAGGTGTGACGCGGGCGTGGCGGACGGGGCCAGGCATGGCGTGGATGGGGTCAAGTGTGATGTGGGCGGGGCGGGACTGGACGGGGCCATGCGGCCGTGAAAGAGAGAGCTCAAAAGAGGGGGGATAGGGAGAGCAAAAGAGGGGGGATAGAGAGAGCAAAAGAGAGCGGAGAGACAGCAAAAGAGAGGTGGGAGGGAGAGCAAAAGAAAGGGGAGAGACTGGATATGCCTACCCTAAATATATGTATACAATAAAGTATCTATAAATATATAAAAGAGTGCAGAATTCCCTTACTTTTACATCAGGACTCTCATATTCTAGGCGTCTATAGTTTTCGCTCTAAAGAATAATATGAATTCTATTTGTATATAGGCATGACGGATATACTGTATATGTTTGCTTGATGATTCAATTGTAAAACTTTTTTTAAAGTGTTTTCAATCACTGATTCAGGAAAAGATTTTGCAAATTGGGGAGATTTTCTTCTAAA
Organism: Bombina bombina; assembly: GCF_027579735.1. NCBI lineage: Eukaryota > Metazoa > Chordata > Amphibia > Anura > Bombinatoridae > Bombina > Bombina bombina. Next base: position 1,269,794,426 of record NC_069501.1, read on the forward strand.
ATCACAAGAACAGTCGGGTAAATGAATTTGCCTAAAGAGAAACTGACCCAACTGATCTCTTCTTTTCAAATGTTTTTTTTTTTAACAATTATCATAGTGTAAATCCTAAAACCATTTAAATATTGTCCAAACCTTCTTGTACAGAACTAGGTTTGTCTCTGCAACAAGAGTATCTTAAAACACTTCATAAATATAGAATTCTTCAAATATAAAGAACACTATTTAGGTTTGGATGGTAAATAATATTATGAGGAGATTAAGGTTAGAGGGTATAGGGGTAGTAATTCAAAGCCCTCAAAATGGGCGTGTTTTTAACACTAAGGTGTAGGTGTGTTTGCATAGTCACATGTTTTGTTTTTACCTATGAGAAAGAGTGTTTTAGTACTTAAGGGTGTAAGCACAGGTACCCATTAGCTACAAATACATCAAGAAGCCGAAACGCGTCAGCCAAGGGGTATGTGGCTACCCACACCTACAAATCTGTCCTTTAGGTTATATGCTGTAACCTGTTTCCCTGTTTTTAAAGGAATAAAGATAACTTTTTGTATTTTCCCAAATCCGGTGCTCTTTTCCTTTTTTCTTTTGAACTGTATTCGCTAGCAGCTACTCTCATATTCCAGATACTGCCTTATTTTATAATAATTATATCCACCCATGGGCAGCACTGACAGACAGCACTGACTAATACCGTACTCAAAAGCTGTTTAATCAAGCTGAGCGACTTCCCCACACACACATCTTGTTGGGCAACTACCCCTAACTTTGCCCCAACCGAGTATACAGTGTGAAGGGCATTTTACAGCAGCCCTTGCTCCCAGAGGGATATAGAAGACGCAAGAAAGGACACCCGGCACCATGTTAGAAAACGGAGAGAGCCGCACTCCAGTGTTCCATTAAGCAGCTACTTAACTGCAGACAGCACACGGGCGTGCGGCTCACAAGAGACAGTAGCCATCACGCTACTGCACGCAACACGCAAAGATGTAGAAAAATTAGATAGATCTAGCCTTTTAAAGGATAGTAATAAAATAGAAAAGGCAGAGAAAGAGTTTGGAGGAGTGACCTTTGTCACTCAATATAGCAGACAATAAGTCAAGTATGCAATATTTTGCGTAAACATCTAACAATGTTAAAAGCAGATGACGACTTGACAGAGGTTATCTTAAGAGGTTGTCGTTTTGCGTGCAAAAGGGGCAAAACATTAGGGGACCATCTAGCTCCCACACAACTTAAAGATAAAACTGAAAAGAAGTCCCCTTGGTTGAGTTTTAAAGGTGTTTATAAATGCAGCTATGTGAACTGTATAGCATGTGAATATGTAACAGTAGGGAATGGATTCAAAAGTGTCTATACAGGAGAGTCTTTTGAACACAAAGCCTGTTTCAATTGCAGATCAATTTATGCTATTTATCTGTTGACTTGCAGGCTATGTGATATCCAATATGTAGGATTAACCACTCGCGAGGTGAGATCTAGGATTCGGGAGCATGTCAACAACATCAAACAGGGGGAGTTGACTACATCTTTGATTGACCATTTCAGAACACAGCATGCTAAAAGTCCTAAGTCATTGGCTTGGATCATTATTGAAGTGGTCAAGACAGATGTTAGAGGAGGTGATAGGGAAGTAATGCTTTCCAAAAGAGACGTCTTCTGGATACACAGACTGAATACCAGGGTCCCGAATGGATTAAACTCGGCCTTTGACCTTATCAATCATTGGTATTAGCCTGTGTACCTCAGAAACGCTTAGATTACGAGTCTTGCGTTAGCCTTACAAAGCAGCGTTGAGAGGTCCCAACGCTGCTTTTTAACGCCTGCTGGTATTACGAGTCAGGCAGGTACAGGTGTACCGCTCACTTTTTTTCCGCGATTTAAGCATACCACAAATCCCCTTACGTCAATTGCGTATCCTATCTTTTTAATGGGATTTTCCTAACGCCGGTATTACAATCACTGGAAAAAGTGAGCGGTACACCCTCTCCTGGCAAGACTCCTAACGCATTTTAAAGTCAGTAGTTAAGAGTTTTATGGGCTAACACCGGAACATAAAGCTCTTAACTAAAGTGCTAAAAAGTACACTAACACCCATAAACTACCTATTATCCCCTAAACTGAGGCCCCCCACATCGCAAACACTATAATAAAATTATTTAACCCCTAATCTGCCGACCGGACATCGCCGCCACTGTAATAAATATATTAACCCCTAAACTGCCGCACTCCCGCCTCCCAAACACTAGTTAAATTTTATTAACCCCTAATCTGCCGTCCCTAACATTGCCGACACCTACCTAAATTTATTAACCCCTAATCTGCCACCCACAACGTCGCCGCTACTATATTAAATGTATTAACCCCTAAACCTAAGTCTAACACTAACCCTAACACCCCCCTAACTTAAATATAATTTAAATAAATCTAAATAATTTTACTATTATTAAATAAATTATTCCTATTTAAAACTAAATACCTATAAAATAAACCCTAAGATAGCTACAATATAACTAATAGTTACATTTGTATCTATCTCAGGATTTATTTTTATTTTACAGGCAAGTTTGTATTTATTTGAACTAGGTACAATAGTTATTAAATAGTTATTAACTATTTAATAGCTACCTAGTTGTAATATGCTTATGGGTAAGGATGGGTTAATCCTCCCAGCCTCTATCTCACCTTGCATCTCCTTTATAAGGCACACCCTCGTATAGTATCATTGCTTGGTATTGAATGTTTAACTTCAGTGATACTAGCCTCTCCGTTTCCTACGGACTACTTTTTGCCTCAAACCTAATTGGTCTCTTGCTGAGACCCTCTGTGTACCCTTACCCAGATCCAGCATCTTACAGCCCTAACCGCTGCACCGGTACCTTAAGCAACCTTTTCCAGCTCAGGTTGCAACCTCTCCGGATTCTGCAGGATCAGCTGTTTGGCGGGTGACGTCACCGACGGCCGCATCGGATCCATCCGCAACGCCACGCTGCAAACATCTTTCAGGCTGCTCTCTGCTGCACCGCACCGCTCTGCTCAGTGCTCGTAGCGACCCTCACAGCAACAGGCAGCTAAGGAATCACATCTACGCTTGGTAAGCGTTCTCAGATCTGTATATATTTTATCATAGTACTTTGACTTCCTCCTATTTTATAAAGTTTCTACGCTGCTCTATATTCAAAGTGTGAACACTCACTCTATATATTATACCTACCACCATGTTGTCTTGTTAGCCTCAGTGTCATACAGACATTGACACTGAGCTAGCAAATAACTATATTAATTATCTTCAGCAAGTTATATAGGTTTCAGAATCTGCCTATATATAACATTGCTTAGGATTACACACCTACATTTTACATTATTTGATGTGGTATTGTTTCTGGGTTGTCAATTCTATCTTTCACATCTATGAGAAACTCAGTAAATTTACCTCAAGCAATAATAACAACACTTTGTATGTCTGGATTGTTACAGGAATACCAAGCCCAAAAAAGATATATAGGTGTGATGAATCCTGTGGAGCTCTCTAATTATGTGGTTACTCTAGGCCAAAAGGTGGATCAGTTAAATTTGGGCCTGAGAGACCTACAGGTAGAAAACCAAACCCTAAAGAATATAATTAAAGAAGGGCTTACCCCAGCACCTCATCACACTGACACTCCACCAGAACCCCCTGTCAGTCCACCAGATAAATTTAGTGGCGATAGGAAGCAATTGAGACAGTTCATTAATGCTTGCACCTTATTTTTTACTTTAAAGCCAAAAACCTTTGCAAATGATAAAATCAAGGTCTTGACAATGATATCCTACTTAAGGGGTGAACCCAGGGTTTGGGCTGACTCCCTTTATGAACAAAATAGTCCTATATTAAACTCACTTGATAACTTCCTCAGCTCCCTATCCTCTCTATATGAGGACCCCCACAGACAAAGCACTGCAGAGCACAAACTCAGGAATCTCAAACAAAATAAAAGAGCTGTGGAGGATTATATTTCTGAGTTCAAGATCTGGCAACTAGATTCAGGCTGGAACCAGGTCTCCCTAAAAAGTCAGTTTAGACTAGGATTGTCAGAACATATTAAAGACGAATTTGCTAGACTGGACTTACCAGATGATTTGGAAGGTCTAATGCAATTAAGCATTAAGATTGATCACAGAATTAGAGAGAGAAAACAGGAAAAAGTTTCTCATGACACCAATATTAGATACCACGAATCCAGAGGTCCTCCACAACTAAAAGGTACAGAGGAACCAATGGATATCGGCGCCATCAAGGGACCTCTGACCCCAGAGGAGAAAAACAGACGTAGACTTAACCACCTATGTCTATACTGTGCTTCAAAGGAACACGATGTTTCCTCTTGCCCAGTACTTAAAAGAACTAAAAAGGGTAAGAAATGTGATACAGTGTTTGCCTTGAAAATTACCAACTCCCAGGTAACAAACTGTCTTATTCCCGTCTCTTTACAGTGGGACCACCGCCGCCTCTGCTCTGAAGCTGTGATTGATTCTGGGGCATACTCCTGTTATATTGATTCTGCACTTGTTATGTTAAATAAAATACCACTTGTAAAGAAACAGAAACCTGTTCTGGTGCGCCTTATTGACGGTAAACAACTTGAGTCAGGGCCTATTACACACCAGACGGTACCTATACTGGTTACATCACAAAACAACCACCACGAGTACATAACTTTCGATGTACTTACATCACCCATTTTCTCCTTGATTCTTGGGCTACAATGGCTTAGGTTACATCAACCCACGATACTATGGGAATCTAACACCGTACATTTCACCTCTCCTTATTGTCAGTCTACATGTACACCACATATACCTATACTGTCAGTCACAGAGGTTCAAATACCACAACAATACATAGAATTTGAACAAGTATTTTGCAAAAAAGAGGCTGAAACACTCCCACCACATAGGCCATATGACTGCCCAATAGATTTAATCCCGGGATCCGATATTCCCTATGGGCACATTTTCCCACTATCTGAAAATGAGTTATCACATTTAAAAACATACATTAATGAAAATTTACGAAAAGGTTTTATAAGACCTTCCACCTCTCCAGCAGGAGCAGGTATCTTTTTCGTTAAAAACAAAGATCATTCCCTGCGTCCAATTGTGGATTACAGGGAATTGAATAAAAGGACTGTTAAGAACCGGTACCCCCTTCCTTTGATTCCAGAGTTAATTGAACACCTTAGGGGTGCATCTATATTTACAAAGCTCGACTTAAGGGGAGCATACAATCTGATAAGAATTAGACCAGGTGATGAATGGCTTACAGCGTTCAGAACCCGTTATGGATTGTATGAATACACAGTAATGCCTTTCGGGCTCTGTAACGCCCCTGCTACTTTTCAAAGGTACATAAACGATATATTCAGAGATTTTCTTGACAGGTCAATGGTGATTTACTTAGATGACATATTAATTTATTCATCTAACATTGAAGAACACATTAAGCTAGTCAGAACTGTACTTTCTAGGCTACAAGCACATCACTTGTATGTGAAACTAGAGAAGTGTATCTTCCACTCACAGGAGATTACATTTCTGGGATACTGTATTACACCACAAGGTATTTCCATGGAAACCGACAAAGTTTCAACTATACTTAATTGGCCAATCCCAAAAACAAAGAAAGACGTTCAGAAGTTTCTTGGTTTTTCCAATTTTTACCGGAAATTCATAAGGAATTTCGCTAGCATAACAAAACCCCTAACTGAACTAACAAAGAACCAAACTCCTTTCCTATGGTCACAGAGCACAAACAAAGTTTTCCAGTATTTGAAAACATGTTTTACCACAGCACCTATACTTTCTTTTCCCAAACCAAACCTCCAATATATCTTAGAGGTTGACGCCTCCCATTACGCTATTGGTGCCATTCTATCCCAACGCCCCTCACCCCAAGAACCCATACACCCTATTGCTTTCTATTCTAGAGTTCTAACAGCTTCAGAACTAAATTATCACATAGGAGAGAAGGAGCTGCTTGCTATGAAAGCAGCCCTAGAGCATTGGAGGCATCTTCTAGAGGGTACTGACAACCCCATCCAAATTTACACAGATCATAGAAACCTTCAATACCTCAAGACCCATAGGACATTGACTTCTAGACAAGTCAGATGGAGTCTTTTCTTTTCAAGGTTCACATGCAACATAACTTATAGACCCGCATCAAAAAATAAAAAAGCTGACATTCTTTCAAGACTACCCGAATTACCTTCCGTACAACCACCATATGGAACTATTATTCCAGATCACTGTTTTCGCGAATCACTTGGATTACTTTTTAATGAAGGATCTTCCTTCCAAGAACATCAGCAAACTGATGTTACATTGCCACAACACTTGCTAAAAAAAGGTACTGATGGGTTATACCACAAAGACAATATGGTATATGTACCCCCATCTTTAAGAATGTCTATTCTCAAAGCCATGCATGATTCAACCTTAACGGGTCACCCAGGGGTACAAAGGACCATAGAACTAACTAAGAGATCTTACTGGTGGCCACATATGTCCACAGATATATTGAAATACATTCAGTCATGTGAGATTTGCACAACCTGTAAGATTGAAAAACACAAACCAGTAGGATATCTACTTTCACTACCTATACCTGAAAAACCTTGGACTCATATAGCTGCTGACTTTATAGTCGAACTACCAAAATCCAGTAATAATACTACAATCATGGTGGTTGTTGATTTGTTCTCTAAGATGGCACACTTCATTCCATACCACAAACTTCCAACCTCAATGGAATCCGCTTCTTTACTCATTGATAACATCATAAAATTACATGGTTTACCTCTATCAATTACCACAGATAGAGGAACGCAATTTACTTCTAGAATGTGGAGAGAACTCTGTAAGGCTCTATCCATTGAACAACGTTTGAGTACCGCATACCATCCCCAGACTAACGGTCAAACGGAGAGAACAAATCAGTGGTTGGAAGAATATCTCAGATGTTTTGTCACACAAAATCAAGATAATTGGTCATCACTACTTCCATTAGCAGAATTTGCCCATAACAACGCCTATCATTCCACAATCAAGACCACTCCGTTCTTTGCCAACTATGGATTTCACCCACTGTTCCATGTCAACCCTCAAACTGACAGTCAGTGCCCAGTAGTCAATGACACCACTAACAGTATCGCTGAAACCTTCTCCATTCTTGCTGACAACATTAAGACTACTCAGGACAGACAGAAAGTCTACTATAATTTGAGGAGAAAACCAGCACCCACATATATGATTGGAGATCTGGTATGGCTGTCAACGAGGAACCTCCGTCTCAGTACACCGACTAGGAAATTGAATAGGTTCTACATTGGACCCTTTCCAATTAAGAGGGTAATAAACTCCAACGCAGTGATTCTTCAACTCCCTGAAGACTATAGGATACATCCCACATTCCACGTTAACCTGCTAAAGCCATACAAAGAATTTAGGAATGCTTCTACAAGATCTACCACTCAGGTTCCTGTTATTCCGGACTGTGAATTCGAGGTGGAAAAAATATTGGACTCTAGAAGAGTATCTGGCCGGTTGCAGTACCTGATTCATTGGAAAGGGTATTCATCCGATGACGATTCCTGGGAGCCTTCCGTTAATCTGTCAGCTCCAAGATTGATCTCTATCTTCCATCGGCGTAACCCAGACAGACCTCATCCTTGAACCTCAGAGTGGTTCATTTTGGGGGACCCCTCTGTAATATCCTTATGGGTAGTGATGGGTTAATCCTCCCAGCCTCTATCTCACCTTGCATCTCCTTTATAAGGCACACCCTCTTATAGTATCATTGCTTGGTATTGAATGTTTAACTTCAGTGATACTAGCCTCTCCGTTTCCTACGGACTACTTTTTGCCTCAAACCTAACTAATTGGTCTCTTGCTGAGACCCTCTGTGTACCCTTACCCAGATCCAGCATCTTACAGCCCTAACCGCTGCACTGGTACCTTAAGCAACCTTTTCCAGCTCAGGTTGCAACCTCTTCGGATTCTGCAGGATCAGATGTTTGGCGGGTGACGTCACAGACGGCCGCATCGGATCCATCCGCAACGCCACGCTGCAAACATCTTTCAGGCTGCTCTCTGCTGCACCGCACCGCTCTGCTCAGTGCTCGTAGCGACCCTCACAGCTACAGGCAGCTAAGGAATCACATCTACGCTTGGTAAGCGTTCTCAGATCTGTATATATTTTATCATAGTACTTTGACTTCCTCCTATTTTATAAAGTTTCTACGCTGCTCTATATTCAAAGTGTGAACACTCACTCTATATATTATACCTACCACCATGTTGTCTTGTTAGCCTCAGTGTCATACAGACATTGACACTGAGCTAGCAAATAACTATATTAATTATCCTCAGCAAGTTATATAGGTTTCAGAATCTGCCTATATATAACATTGCTTAGGATTACACACCTACATTTTACATTATTTGATGTGGTATTGTTTCTGGGTTGTCAATTCTATCTTTCACATCTATGAGAAACTCAGTAAATTTACCTCAAGCAATAATAACAACACTTTGTATGTCTGGATTGTTACAGGAATACCAAGCCCAAAAAAGATATATAGGTGTGATGAATCCTGTGGAGCTCTCTAATTATGTGGTTACTCTAGGCCAAAAGGTGGATCAGTTAAATTTGGGCCTGAGAGGCCTACAGGTAGAAAACCAAACCCTAAAGAATATAATTAAAGAAGGGCTTACCCCAGCACCTCATCACACTGACACTCCACCAGAACCCCCTGTCAGTCCACCAGATAAATTTAGTGGCGATAGGAAGCAATTCAGACAGTTCATTAATGCTTGCACCTTATTTTTTACTTTAAAGCCAAAAACCTTTGCAAATGATAAAATCAAGGTCTTGACAATGATAGCCTACTTAAGGGGTGAACCCAGGGTTTGGGCTGACTCCCTTTATGAACAAAATAGTCCTATATTAAACTCACTTGATAACTTCCTCAGCTCCCTATCCTCTCTATATGAGGACCCCCACAGACAAAGCACTGCAGAGCACAAACTCAGGAATCTCAAACAAAATAAAAGAGCTGTGGAGGATTATATTTCTGAGTTCAAGATCTGGCAACTAGATTCAGGCTGGAACCAGGTCTCCCTAAAAAGTCAGTTTAGACTAGGATTGTCAGAACATATTAAAGACGAATTTGCTAGACTGGACTTACCAGATGATTTGGAAGGTCTAATGCAATTAAGCATTAAGATTGATCACAGAATTAGAGAGAGAAAACAGAAAAAAGTTTCTCATGAGACCAATAATCTCTTGCTGAGACCCTCTGTGTACCCTTACCCAGATCCAGCATCTTACAGCCCTAACCGCTGCACCAGTACCTTAAGCAACCTTTTCCAGCTCAGGTTGCAACCTCTCCGGATTCTGCAGGATCAGCATCGGATCCATCCGCAACGCCACGCTGCAAACATCTTTCAGGCTGCTCTCTGCTGCACCGCACCGCTCTGCTCAGTGCTCGTAGTGACCCTCACAGCTACAGGCAGCTAAGGAATCACATCTATGCTTGGTAAGCATTCTCAGATCTGTATATATTTTATCATAGTACTTTGACTTCCTCCTATTTTATAAAGTTTCTACGCTGCTCTATATTCAAAGTGTGAACACTCACTCTATATATTATACCTACCACCATGTTGTCTTGTTAGCCTCAGTGTCATACAGACATTGACACTGAGCTAGCAAATAACTATATTAATTATCCTCAGCAAGTTATATAGGTTTCAGAATCTGCCTATATATAACATTGCTTAGGATTACACACCTACATTTTACATTATTTGATGTGGTATTGTTTCTGGGTTGTCAATTCTATCTTTCACATCTATGAGAAACTCAGTAAATTTACTTCAAGCAATAATAACAACACTTTGTATGTCTGGATTGTTACACTAGTTAAAATGAGTACAAATTTACCTGTAAAATAAACCCTAACCTAAGTTACAATTACACCTAACACTACACTACAATTAAATTAATTACCTAAACTACCTACAATTAATTGCAATTAAATTAAATAAACTAAATTACGAGAAAACCCCCCCACTAAATTCAGATCAAGCGCACTCAAGTCACGGACATGGTGATCTCAGATCATGCCCCCATATGGCTAGAATTACAACTCACTCCATGCAGTCCCTCCCAGAGGGCCTGGCGTTTCCCCACATACTTATACAAAAACCTAGAATTTCAAAAACACTTGAAAACAGGCTGGCTGGAATACGCCAGATTCAATGCCCAACATCAAGACATCCCGAGCTTTTTTGGAATGTGTCAAAGGCAGTAATGAGGGGACACATAACTAACTATACGGCCCAGTACAACTCCAAGTGCAGACGAACAGACACCGATACCAACATGGCGGTCACATTAGCTTACAATGAGTAGCTTGCTCACCCTTCCCCCAAACTAGACTAAAGTACTATGAATGCAAGAATATCAGGGAAGACGCCTTGTACTGGCAGAACTTAACCTTCCAACACCACAGATGTTTTTACAGGGATGTTTTTACAGATTTTGGAACAGGACAGGGAAACTACTGGCCAATACAGTAAAACTAACCTCACCTAAATCGCTAATCAACCTCACCACCTTCTATTGACCCATATCATTATTGAGCAATGATTATAAGCTTTTTACAGCCTTTTTAGGGGACAGATTGGCTGGGATGGTGGGGAGTATCATTCATAAAGACCAAAGCGGGTTCATGAAGCATCAATAGTCGGTTACGAATATCCGTAAGACCTTAGCGGTCATTTCCCATTATAGGCAGGCCAGGGGTGAGGGTCATTTCAGTTCACTGCCGGACGCCTGTCTTCTCACAATAGACGCGGAGAAAGAGTTTGACAAGGTGGAATGGGATCACTTACTGACCCTGGATATATTTGGTATTACAGGGGATTTTCGCAACCTCATCCGGGTACTATATCAAAGCCCACGCACCTCGGTCATAGTTAATGGTAAATTCTCCCAGCCTTTTTTACTAGGGAGGGTCACACGCCAGGGCTGCCCGCTCTCACCTATTCTCTTTAACCTGGTCATAGAACCATTAGCCATTTATCTTAGAAATGCCTTGAAGGGTGTGGAAATAGGACCCCACTCAATGCATCTATCCCTATACAACGATAATCTACTGTTATATATTCAGAATCCAAACACTGAGATTCCAAAACTCATCGACATGCTGCACCAATTCGGAGAGATCTCGGGTTACAAAATGAATCTAGACAAATCGGAACTGATATACCTTAAAAAACCCTTGAACACGGATCCACTCCAAACAACGCTCAAAATCACAGTAGGCTCCTTCAAATACCTAAAAGAATCTTAAATGTGTGCTCAAAAATATGAGTGACCAAACTCCTAAAGCCTAAAAGATCCCCTACAATTAGGAAAAATACAAAGTTAAACAAAAAACAATATTAAGGAGCGCTCAAGGCTAAAGGTTAATAAGTGGACCAAAAGACAGTTATAATTAAACCATCAATACTAATAATTAATAAGACTTAAATGATTCAGAATATGATGAACTTTATAGCAACTAATGTGCAACTAAAAAGTATCGTAGGTGAAGGGTAATACCAATACGTGGCAGATAAGGAAACAAAATACCCAAATAGTAAAAGAGCAATAATTTATTATACCTAAACAATAGTGCAAATATACGGCATCAATATCTGCTGCCTAAATTATAACACCTGAATAAAAAAAAGATAAAAAAAATTAGCCCTATCAAAATAAAAAAAACCTAGCCTAAACTAAACTATGAATAGCCCTTAAAAGGGCCTTTTGCGGGGCATTGCCCCAAAGAATTCAGCTCTTTTACCTGTAAAATTTTTTACAAACAACCCCCCCAACAGTAAAACCCACCACCCACACAACCAACCCCCCAAATAAAATACTATCTAAAAAAACCTAAGCTCCCCATTGCCCTGAAAAGGGCATTAGGATGGGCATTGCCCTTAAAAGGGCAGTTAGCTCTTTTGCGGCCCAAACCCTAACCTAAAAATAAAACCCACCCAATACACCCTTAAAAAAAACTAACACTAACCCCCTGAAGATCAACTTACAATTCTGAAGACCGGACATCCATCCTCAAGGAAGCGGCAGAAGTCTTCATCCAACCCGGGCCGAAGTCCTCAACGAAGCCAGGAGAAGTCTTCATGCAAGCCGGGCGAAGTGGTCCTCCAGACGGGCAGAAGTCTTCATCCAGAGGGCATCTTCTATCTTCATCCATCCGACATGGAGCATCCTCTTCTTCCGACGACTAAAGACGAATGAAGGTTCCTTTAAGTGACATCATCCAAGATGGCGTCCCTTAGATTCCAATTGACTGATAGAATTCTATCAGCCAATCGGAAGTAAGGTAGAAAAAATCCTATTGGCTATTCGCTGATTTCTAAATCTAATAAAAAGGTTGAAATGTCCAATTTTGAATTTTAATGAATATAGATTTAACCCTTTGATTTCTTAATCTAATAAAAAAGGTGAAATGTCCAATTCTGAATTTAAACCGACCGGGTAAAGAGTATTATATTTATAAATATACTCTGCCTCTTTTAGTCGGAGATATTTATCTATATTACCTCCCCTCCAATTTAATTTAACGTTATGAATGCCCCACTATTTTAGATCGCTTACTCTCCCTCCATGAACCTCTTTAAAATGCTTATAAAATCTTGTATCTTCTGCCTTCTTTTCAATACAGAGAATATGCTCTCTAATCCTATCTTTTAACATTCTTTTGGTTTCGCCAAAATAAATTAAATTACAAGTACACTGTAGTACATAGATTACTCCCTTAGTTGTACATCTGATTAGATCTTTTATCACCAATTCTTCTCCTATGGTAGGTATAATAATTGTACACTTTTTACAGCTATATTGACAGGCTTTACATGAGTAACAAGGAAAAAAAACTGAGATTTTGTTTCCAAAAAGATCTTTATTTATTTTAACCCGTTTGGTTTCATTTCTAAATTCACTTGGTGCTAATAAGGTTTTTAGATTTTTTCACTGAGATTACGAGTTTTGCAGTAACAGGGGTGCGTTGCTAATGAGCAGTTTTTTCTCACCGCTCACTTAAGACAACGCTGGTATTACAATTTTTTTTAAACACGGCATTAGCCGCAAAAAGGTGAGTGTAGAGCAAAATTTAGCTCCACATCTCACCTCAATACCAGCGTTGCTTATAGTAGCGGTGAGCTGGCAAAACGTGCTCGTGCACAATTTCCCCCTAGGAATCAATGGGGCAGAATCGGCTTAAAAAAAACCTAACACCTGCAAAGAAGCAGCGTTCAGCTTTTAAAACAGCCCCATTGATTCCTATGGGGAAACAAAAGTTATGTCTACACCTAACACCCTAACATGAACTCCGAGTCTAAACACCCCTAATCTTACACTTATTAACCCCTAATCTGACGCCCCCGACATCGCCGACACCTACATTATATTATTAACCCCTAATCTGCCGCTGCGGACACCGCCGCCACCTACATTATCCCTATGAACCCCTACTCTGCTGCCCCCAATGTCACCGCCACCTAACTACACTTATTAACCCCTAATCTGCCGCTGCCAACGTCGCCGCCACTATAATAAAGTTATGAACCCCTAAATCTAAGTCTAACTCTAACACCACCTAACAAATATAATTTAAAATAATCTAAATAAAATTACTACAATTAAATAAATTATTCCTATTTAAAACTAAATTCTTACCTATAAAATAAACCCTAAGGCCTAGATTTGGAGTTCGGCGGTAGCCGTCAAAACCAGCGTTAGAGGCTCCTAACGCTGGTTTTGGCCGCCCGCTGGTATTTGGAGTCAGTGATTAAAGGGTCTAACGCTCACTTTACAGCCGCGACTTTTCCATACCGCAGATCCCCCTACGCCATTTGCGTATCCTATATTTTCAATGGGATCTTTCTAACGCCGGTATTTAGAGTCGTTTCTGAAGTGAGCGTTAGAGCTCTAACGACAAGATTCCAGCCGCCTGAAAATAGCAGGAGTTAAGAGCTTTCTGGCTAACGCCGGTTCATAAAGCTCTTAACTACTGTACCCTAAAGTACACTAACACCCATAAACTACCTATGTACCCCTAAACCGAGGTCCCCCCACATCGCCGCCACTCTATTAAAATTTTTAACCCCTAATCTGCCGACCGCCACCTACGTTATATTTATGTACCCCTAATCTGCTGCCCCTAACCCCGCCGACCCCTGTATTACATTTATTAACCCCTAACCTGCCCCCCACAACGTCGCCGCCAGCTACTTACAATAATTAACCCCTAATCTTCCGACCGCAAATCGCCGCCACCTACATTATCCCTATGTACCCCTAATCTGCTGCCCCTAACATCGCCGACCCCTATATTATATTTATTAACCCCTAATCTGCCCCCCTCAACGTCGCCGACACCTGCCTACACTTATTAACCCCTAATCTGCCGAGCGGACCTGAGCGCTACTATAATAAATGTATTAACCCCTAATCCGCCTCACTAACCCTATCATAAATAGTATTAACCCCTAATCTGCCCTCCCTAACATCGCCGACACCTACCTTCAATTATTAACCCCTAATCTGCCGACCGGAGCTCACCGCTACTATAATAAATGTATTAACCCCTAAAGCTAAGTCTAACCCTAACACTAACACCCCCCTAAGTTAAATATAATTTTTATCTAACGAAATAAATTAACTCTTATTAAATAACTTATTCCTATTTAAAGCTAAATACTTACCTGTAAAATAAATCCTAATATAGCTACAATATAAATTATAATTATATTATAGCTATTTTAGGATTAATATTTATTTTACAGGCAACTTTGTAATTATTTTAACCAGGTACAATAGCTATTAAATAGTTAAGAACTATTTAATAGTTACCTAGTTAAAATAATAACAAATTTACCTGTAAAATAAATCCTAACCTAAGTTATAATTAAACCTAACACTACCCTATCAATAAAATAATTAAATAAACTACCTACAATTATCTACAATTAACCTAACACTACACTATCAATAAATTAATTAAACACAATTGCTACAAATAAATACAATTAAATAAACTAGCTAAAGTACAAAAAATAAAAAAGAACTAAGTTACAGAAAATAAAAAAATATTTACAAACATAAGAAAAATATTACAACAATTTTAAACTAATTACACCTACTCTAAGCCCCCTAATAAAATAACAAAGCCCCCCAAAATAAAAAATTCCCTACCCTATTCTAAATTAAAAAAGTTACAAGCTCTTTTACCTTACCAGCCCTGAACAGGGCCCTTTGCGGGGCATGCCCCAAGAAAATCAGCTCTTTTGCCTGTAAAAAAAAACATACAATACCCCCCCCCAACATTACAACCCACCACCCACATACCCCTAATCTAACCCAAACCCCCCTTAAATAAACCTAACACTAATCCCCTGAAGATCTTCCTACCTTGTCTTCACCATCCAGGTATCACCGATCCGTCCTGGCTCCAAGATCTTCATCCAACCCAAGCGGGGGTTGGCGATCCATAATCCGGTGCTCCAAAGTCTTCCTCCTATCCGGCAAGAAGAGGACATCCGGACCGGCAAACATCTTCTCCAAGCGGCATCTTCGATCTTCTTCCATCCGGTGCGGAGCGGGTCCATCTTGAAGCAGGCGACGCGGATCCATCCTCTTCTTCCGATGTCTCCCGACTAATGACGGTTCCTTTAAGGGACGTCATCCAAGATGGCGTCCCTCGAATTCCGATTGGCTGATAGGATTCTATCAGCCAATCGGAATTAAGGTAGGAATATTCTGATTGGCTGATGGAATCAGCCAATCAGAATCAAGTTCAATCCGATTGGCTGATCCAATCAGCCAATCAGATTGAGCTCGCATTCTATTGGCTGTTCAGATCAGCCAATAGAATGCGAGCTCAATCTGATTGGCTCTGTTCAGGGCTGGTAAGGTAAAAGAGCTTGTAACTTTTTTAATTTAATTGTATTTATTTGTAGCAATTGTGTTTAATTAATTTATTGATAGTGTAGTGTTAGGTTAATTGTAGGTAATTGTAGGTAGTTTATTTAATTATTTTATTGATAGGGTAGTGTTAGGTTTAATTATATCTTAGGTTAGGATTTATTTTACAGGTAAATTTGTTATTATTTTAACTAGGTAACTATTAAATAGTTCTTAACTATTTAATAGCTATTGTACCTGGTTAAAATAATTACAAAGTTGCCTGTAAAATAAATATTAATCCTAAAATAGCTATAATATAATTATAATTTATATTGTAGCTATATTAGGGTTTATTTTACAGGTAAGTATTTAGCTTTAAATAGGAATAATTTATTTAATAAGAGTTAATTTATTTCGTTAGATAAAAATTATATTTAAGTTAGGGGGGTGTTAGTGTTAGGGTTAGACTTAGCTTTAGGGGTTAATCCATTTATTAGAATAGCGGTGAGCTCCGATCGGAAGTTTAGGGGTTAATAATTGAAGGTAGGTGTCGGCGATGTTAGGGAGGGCAGATTAGGGGTTAATACTATTTATGATAGGGTTAGTGAGGCGGATTAGGGGTTAATAACTTTATTATAGTAGCGCTCAGGTCCGCTCGGCAGATTAGGGGTTAATAAGTGTAGGTAGGTGTCGGCGACGTTGTGGGGGGCAGATTAGGGGTTAATAAATATAACATAGGGGTCGGCGATGTTAGGGCAGCAGATTAGGGGTACATAGGGATAACGTAGGTGGCGGCGTTTTACGGAGCGGCAGATTAGGGGTTAAAAGTGTAATGCAGGGGTCAGCGATAGCGGGGGCGGCAGATTAGGGGTTAATAAGTGTAAGGGTAGGGGTGTTTAGACTCGGGGTACATGTTAGGGTGTTAGGTGCAGACGTAGGAAGTGTTTCCCCATAGGAAACAATGGGGCTGCGTTAGGAGCTGAACGCTGCTTTTTTGCAGGTGTTAGGTTTTTTTTTCAGCTCAAACAGTCCCATTGTTTCCTATGGGAGAATCGTGCACGAGCACGTTTTTGAGGCCGGCCGCGTCCGTAAGCAACTCTGGTATCGAGAGTTGCATTTGCGGTAAAAATGCTCTACGCTCCTTTTTTGGAGCCTAACGCAGCATTTGTTTTAACTCTCGATACCAGAGTTAAATTTATGGTGCGGCCAGAAAAAAGCCCGCGGAGCGTTAACAGCCCTTTTACCGCCGAACTCCAAATCTAGGCCTAAGAAAGCTACAATATAACTAATAGTTACATTGTAGCTAGCTTAGGGTTTATTTTTATTTTACAGGCAAGTTTGTATTTATTTTAACTAGGTACAATAGTTATTAACTATTTAATAACTTCCTAGTTAAAATAAGTACAAATTTACCTGTAAAATAA
This sequence comes from Bombina bombina, assembly GCF_027579735.1. Taxonomy (NCBI): domain Eukaryota; kingdom Metazoa; phylum Chordata; class Amphibia; order Anura; family Bombinatoridae; genus Bombina; species Bombina bombina. The sequence goes on from NC_069501.1 coordinate 1,269,811,862, forward strand.
ACCCTAACCTAAGTTACAATAACACCTAACACTACACTATCATTAAATAAATTAACTAAATTACCTACAATTAATTACAATTAAATTAAATAAACTAAAGTACATAAAAAAACAAACACTAAATTACAGAAAAAAATAAAATAATTATAAGAATTTTAAACTAATTACACCTAATCTAATCCCCCTAATAAAATAAAAAAGCCCCCCAGAATAATAAAAATCCCTACCCTATACTAAATTACAAATAGCCCTTAAAAGGGCTTTTTGCGGGGCATTGCCCCAAAGTAATCAGCTCTTTTACCTGTAAAAACAAAATACAATACCCCCCCAACATTAAAACCCACCACCCACACACCCAACCCTACTCTAAAACCCACCCAATCCCCCCTTAATAAAACCTAACACTACCCCCTTGAAGATCACCCTACCGTGAGACTTCTTCACCCAGCCGGGCACAAGTGGTCCCCGAGAGGGGCAGAAGTCTTCATCCGATCCGGGCAGAAGAGGACCTCCAGACGGGCAGAAGTCTTCATCCAGGCGGCATCTTCTATCTTCATCCATCCAGAGCGGAGCGGGTCCATCTTGAAGCCAGCCGACACGGAGCATCCATCCAGACCGACGACTACACGATGAATAACGGTTCCTTTAAATGACGTTATCCAAGATTGCATCTCTTGAATTCCGATTGGCTGATAGGTTTCTATCAGCCAATCAGAATTAAGGTAGGAAAAATCCTATTGGCTGATCCAATCAGCCAATAGGATTGAGCTCGTATTCTATTGACTGATTGGAACAGCCAATAGAATGCGAGCTCAATCCTATTGGCTGATTGGATCAGCCAATAGAATTGAACTCTCTAAATTTCTCAATGAGTACCTCAATTTGATTTTCAAAATCAGATAATCTAGAACAGTTTTTTCTAATTCTTAAACTTTGTCCAATGGGGATATTATGTTTCCATTGTTTCAAATGGCAGCTTTCAGCGTGTATAAAGTGTTACAGAAGCATTAGTTATTTTGTTGTGAAGAAACTTATTTCCCAGCAGCAATGCCTGAACCAGCCAAGCCAGCGCCTAAGAAGGGCTCCAAGAAAACTGTAACAAGTATCATTTCATAAAGGGTTAACTCTGTTCAGTTTTGAGAAAACTATTTTCTGAGGCAGGTTTCCTAGCATATTGTGTACTGTAATTAAGTTTGTGATAAGCATTCACTGCTAGGTGATAAGGACTCAATTGTTTTCTTGTGTGTACTTGTTATCTGCGGTGGCCTGTCCAAGGGCTTTGTCTAAATGTGTGATGGGGGATTTTATGCTTCCCCCCCTGGGAGTGCCCTGTGTGCATGTAACCTAAATAAAAAGCAGGCTGGGCATCCCAGTCCTCAGTTCTTGGTTGTCCCTCAATCGCAGCGTTGACTCGTTTTTGTGGGCAGAAGGGTATCCTAGCTGTACTACAGCTAAGGGGGATTATTCTACATTTGCGAGACTCATATAGAATACTATGGAAAGCAGTTCCTCCCCTCTTCAGCAATAGGAATCCAGGCTACTAAGCGGTCCATCTCTCAGCGAGACTAAGGGTAACCGTAACATAAAGCTATTAGGGTTAACCTTTTTAAAGTAAGTTTTAGTTTCAATATTATTATTACACACCATTGTGATGGACCGCCTGGTACCCCAAATGAGTACCTCTGTCAGAACACTTCCCTTGTCCTGGACATGCCTTTTATCCAAAACAATAGCTCCTGGTACCCCCTTTGACTGCAGTCTAAAGTTATGGAGGAGAACAGATCTGAGGCAACACTCAGTTTTCTGAACACAAAAATGAACACTTTATTTGAAAGCAGCACACAGATTTATACACCCTGGTATTCCAGATATACAGAGCTTCAGGTTACTTAGGGAATTGGTTAAACAGTAAAGCAAACATATGAACAATACATCAAACCTCTAACAATTGTCTATTCACAGGTAAAACAGATTAACATATCAAGTTAATTAACTGGGGAAGAAAGTTTACTCAGACAATCTGATTTTAGGCAGTCTAGTTAACATAATCACACAGGAACACAATCAGTTTACTGAGTCACAATCAGATTAGAAACGTAAATAAAATACATCTTTTTACAGAATATAAGAACTATTATTATTAACTATTAAAGTGTCAGTAAACATTAAAAATAATGTTATATAATTCTGCACATAGTGCAGAATTATATAACATTATATTAGCGCAAACGTTTTAAAACAAAATTTCCCCTTTGAATTTTAAAAAAAACCTGCTGTTTTACAGACCCGCTCTCTGTGATCTTCTGAGCGGGTCTGTTTTTTTCAAGCAGCGCATCGGGCCAGCTGTATAGTCACAGCCCGGCCCGACCGCTCCATAGCACTAAGTGCAGCTCGCTCCTGCTCTGTCAGGAGCGAGCTGCACTTAGTGCTATGGCGCGGTCGGGCCGGGCTGTGACTATACAGCTGGCCCGATGCGCTGCTTGAAAAAAACAGACCCGCTCAGAAGATCACAGAGAGCGGGTCTGTAAAACAGCAGGTTTTTTTTAAAATTCAAAGGGGAAATTTTGTTTTAAAACGTTTGCGCTAATATAATGTTATATAATTCTGCACTATGTGCAGAATTATATAACATTATTTTTAAGGTTTACTGTCCCTTTAAGTCCTTTATGCCCACTTGGTTTATAGAGTCACAATTGCTCCCACAAGGGGCACTCACACCCTGTACCCATCCTGTATTTATGAATACAGGGTGACATGGACATAAGACAGAGTTATGAAAGTACATGGGGTGTCCAGCATATAAAATTCCACATTTCCATGCAGTCTCTGGGTATCCTTAAGCCCATGTACCTCCAGCCCAAAGAATGTTCCATAACAGGCCCTCAGATCTTGGTGACTCACGTCACATATCTCCCCCTTCGGAAGGAGACTAACACAGGAGGAGACCCCAGAAGTGTTGACTTCGAAATTAGTCCATAGATCCATTCCTCCAAAGCCTGTATCCACACAGTACCCCAAACAAATTGTCCCAAACAGAGCATCACTCACCCGGCCGACCTCTGCCTCTCTCATAGAACATACCTGCTGCTGGGGAGAAGTGCAGACTGTCCCTTTTCCCTGGAGTCCTTTCAGTCGCTGGAGAGAAGACAGGGTGGCTGGGCTCACTCCAATATGCTGTTGTGGATCTGGGCCATATGCCCAGCATCCCTGGAGAATACAGGTGGAGATTGTAGTCCCATCCACATGTACTATCTGCCATTGCTTGCAGAGAGAGACTGACATCTCTCTGTCCCAAAGCCAGCTCCTCCGTTGTGATTGCTGCATGCTCCTCTGGTCCCACTGCCAGTGTGAGGCTGTCATTCCTGTTTTCTGGGGTGCCGGTTAGGGGTGGGCAGAGGCCAACAACACTCTGCCCTGTTGCCTGCTCTTCTGTTGGGTGATCTGCATCTGACACCTCAGAGGAAAAGTCAATTAGATCCACAATCTCTGCGTCCAGCTGGGGAGATAACAGGGTGACTAGGGTCCCCATGCCAGGGGGTTGGGGGACTGGGCCGACTTCCCCATATCCCTGCACTCCACATGTGGAGACCATCGTCTCATCCACACCTCCCAGACCAACATCCATGGATATGAAGTCCACTAGATTCGCTGCCTCTGAAGTAAGTAAAGGACCACTTTCCAGCAGTTCTAGGTAAACCACCTCAAGGTACCATTCCTGATAGATAAGCCATGTCAGGTCAGGCTCTAAGGCAAGTGCTTCCGATGGCTGTAAAAGCTCCTGCCTCTTGCTTTGAATGTCCCAGAATCGATATCTCTCAGGACTGCCAAAGTCATCTTTCTCCTCAAATGCTTCCCATAATAAGCCAGGGCCACCAAAGTCATCACCTTCCGGGGAATAGTGCGTTTCTGCCCTCAACTGCCACATGTCTGCAAACCAATATAACGCTCTGTACCGATCCTCGAGCTCTACCTCTCTTTGAAGCAGACACTTCAGTTCGGCTATCCCCTCACCTGTGGGTTGTCCTCTCAGTAAGCAGAGCCTCAAGTTTACCTGGTTCCCGAAGCATTGTTCTGGGGAGGGCAGGACTTTGCCTCTGCAGCCATACCAATTCTCCAGTGCATCTTCCCACATCTCTAGCCAAATCAGGGCTCTCCATTCCAGGCACATCTTCTCTGGAACTGGCCCTCCTAAAACAGCAAGGGCGACTTTGACTTGCTGCTCGAAGTCCCATATTGGAACTTCCCATTTAGGGTTATCTGATCCCAGCATCTCAGCTGTTCGAATATTCTGATACCTGGTGATCTGCATCACCACCTCGGCATTCGTTACCCAGACTGCTGCTTCGGATGGGTTGGCTCCGTAGATTGACAACCTTCTCCGCACTCTGCTGTGGAATTTTTCCTCTGCATCATCTATAATCGTCTGACTGCAATCCTTCACTGGCTGCCATGGGCACATCTTTGTAGTGCTGCTTAGGGACTGATAGCTAGACGATACATCCCTCCAACCCAGCTTGTCCTGTGCAGAAACCGGTTCATCAAGGTGGGTCAGCACTTGCTGCATTCGCCATAGGAGTTCCATTTCCATAGCTGCGGATGACAGTGCCGTTCCTCCTCTGTCAGCAGGACAAGAAATCAATCCCAGCGCTTGCCACCATGTGACGGACTGCCTGGTACCCCAAATGAGTACCTCTGTCAGAACACTTCCCTTGTCCTGGACATCCTTTTATCCAGAGCAATAGCTCCTGGTACCCCCCTTTGACCGCAGTCTAAAGTTATGGAGGAGAACAGATCTGAGGCAACACTCAGTTTTCTGAACACAAAAATGAACACTTTATTTGAAAGCAGCACACAGATTTATACACCCTGGCATTCCAGATTTACAGAGCTTCAGGTTACTTAGGGAATTGGTTAAACAGTAAAGCAAACATATTGACAATACATCAAACCTCTAACAACTGTCTATTCACAGGTAAAACAGATTAACATATCAAGTTAATTAACTGGGGAAGAAAGTTTACTCAGACAATCTGATGTTGGCCAGTCTAGTTAACATAATCACACAGGAACACAATCAGTTTACCCAGACAGACTCCTGAGACACAATCAGATTAGAAACATAAATAAAAGACATCTTATTACAGAATATTAGAACAGCTCCAATGAACTATTAAGTCCTTTATGCCCACTTGGTTTATAGAGTCACAATTGCTCCCACAAGGGGCACTCACACCCTGTACCCATCCTGTATTTATGAATACAGGGTGACATGGACATAAGACAGAGTTATGAAAGTACATGGGGTGTCCAGCATATAAAATTCCACATTTCCATGCAGTCTCTGGGTATCCTTAAGCCCATGTACCTCCAGCCCAAAGAATGTTGCATAACAAGCCCTTAGATCTTGGTGACTCACGTCACAACCATAATCTCTAAGTCCAGGAAAATTATGGAATCCCGACTAAAATTGAATGTAAAAACAAGACCCTTATTATTTCTGTTCATACAATTAAACATTTCAATAAGATCTGATTCCGAACCATATTGTTCTAACACGACAGGAAGCCTTCTTTCTAAGAGGTCACACACAATCCTCCCCCATAGACCGATTTTTAAACTCCACTGTACTACTGGCCAGAAAGTTAATTCTCAAAAACTGGACCTCTCCTAGACCCCCGCATATAACCCAGCTCACACGACTAGTACATACCCAGCTCCTTGTTGAGCAGGCAGATGTCAAAGGGGACATAGAAAAGAGAATTAAACACTTCATCACCAAGTGGGAACCATATCTACTACAGAGTTTCCCCAACATTCGACAACACATCTTAACCCCTTTCCTAAACAGTACCTACCTAATGGCAGAACAATTGAAAGGCCGATGGCCCCTGGTTAAGAGGAGCTCTGGACATAACACTTGACACTTATTTCGTTTCCCACGCCCCGCTCCACATTAACACCATATCCCGGGTTTCCGGAAGGGGTGGAGCTAGGATACAACCGCTCCAGGTCGGCGTTCAGGTGAACGCATGAGGGAAAAAAACTAACCCTTAGCTCATAGCCACATAGCCCGCAGAAGTGTGCTGCTTGTCCGGGTTCTAAATATAGTGGCGATACAGGGTGCTTTTATTCGCACCGGAGCTAGAGAAACCTACACGGCCGCTTATGGCCAGCGGCTATACCGCATCGTAACAATTGGCCTAGGATTGGAAGAAAGATGGCCAGAGAGAGCGGACAATAACCAGTGAGAACGAACATTGCTTGCCTAAAATCTTCGTTTACAAGACTACCCAGTAACAGTTGTTCCCCTGGTGGAAAACCTGCCGCAAAAACTATAGAGGACGTATTCACTGAATACACATCCCCCAGGTGGGGCGAGTCGTGGACGGAGCACCAGGTGACCTGAGACGGATAAAGTGCCAGACCCATCACCCGGCTACAGGTGCAAGACGGGGCCTATTGATAACAGTGAGGCTGGTCCGTGGAAGTAAAGAGCTGTTTGACGCTTAGAGGCTGTGAGCACATCAATACTGAGTCGTTTGCATGGAAGGAAGGAGCCGCTGACGCCCGGAGGGATCCGAGCCTCACGATCTAACCTGACAGAAAGTACTCAGTTTCAGAAACAACAGTGGAAGTGGGAGCATCCAGGCACAGGTGATAATTGAGTCGTCCCATGCCAAAATTGATCCCATAGTGTCATGCTGAGGTACGCCGGGGCAAAAGGTAACCTGTAACCTGTTGGAGAAATAAGGGAGAACGACTGCCCGCTGAAGATAATCTGCCGAGCTTTGTTGGAGCGCAAGTATTAAACACTGTACTTATTCTTTTCCCTTTCCATAAACGGGATATTTTACTATTGCCTTTTATGACTGCCCGGGGATATAAACGCTAAAAAAGAAAAAAATGTGGTACAGTGACTTTGACACAGGTATTATATATGTCTAAAGAGGAGGACTTAATTCCGCTAAATGAAGCAATATACAGGCAAGGCGCCTGGTAGCAGTGATGTATACCATTTGAACATTTAAAGTGGATAAATTTGTCCGAGTAGATATTTGAATTTTGCTAGAAATTGGTTTTGGCATTTTTTTCCTGGCTCTGCATAATAAGAGCTAAAACTGTGTTAGCAAATAACTCTAGGCTTGTATTATAAGAATTGAATTTTTTGGCAACAAATAAGTATAGCCTTTGTATTGTAAGAAATATAAGAGTTGAATTTTTGTCAATAAGTAACACTAGCCTTTGCTTAATAAGAATTGAATCTGTACTGATAAATAATACTAGTCACGGTTTAACTAGAGTGGAACCTGAGTTAACAAACAACAGTTGCTGTGACACCATAAGAGTTGAATAGCTGTAAGAAAAATAACATTAGCTCTTGCATAATAAGTCTTGACGCTGTATTGATAAAAAATATTAGCTCTTGTTTAATAAGAGCGGAATAGGTGTGAATAAATAATGCTAGCCCTTGTATAATAAGAATTGAATCTGGGTTAATAAATTAGCCTTTGCATCATAAGAGTGGAAGTTGTATCAACAAATAACATTAGCCATTGTATAATAAGACCTGAATCTGCTCTGATAAATAATATTAACTTTAGTTGAATCCGTGTGAAAGAAAATAACACAAGTTAGTCTTGGTAATAGTTTTAAATTTTATTCTAAAGAAGAGGGAAAAATAGCAATTTTGAACTTGGGAAATTCTGAGTCTCAGGCTTAGTCCCCGATATTTAAAGGTTGTAAGCATTGATTTTCTTCTTGTGTAAGGAAATTCATTTGGTCTGCATTTATTACATACACCCACACGTTTTTTTTTTTTTTTTTTTCCCTTCTCCACACTCACTTCACTGGTCCCCTTTTTTCTTTTTTCTTTTTTTTTTTTTTTTTTTTTTTTTTTTTTTCTCTCTCTTCACTTTTTTAACCATCCAGGAAGACTCACTCAATACACACTTAGGCACATATATTCAAGGCCATCCACCACTGCCCAGTAATCTAATAATCACCTCACTATCACCCAATCATTTGTTATCACCTTACACCTTTCAATGGAAAGGTTTATTGCACAAGGCAGACAAAGTTCTCCAATAATGCCTACCAAAACAAGAGAAAAGAAAGGTACTAAAATGCCAGAGGCTAGCCTTGAGACTACTAATGAACCTTTAAATGATCCACAAATATTGATTGCCCAAATAAATTTGCTCTTTACACCTCAATTCGAGGCAATTAAACAAGACCTTTCTAATATCTCGACAAATTTAGATATGCTTACTACTGAAGTAAAGCAATTCTCTGCAAGGCTTACAGAAGCGGAGAATAGAATTTCAGATGTGGAAGACTTGGTAAATAATCACGACAGTATTTTAGTTAAACAAGAAACTCAGATAAGAAATTTACAAGCCCGTCTGGAGGATATTGAGGATCGCTCCAGGCGGAATAATTTAAGAATAGTAGGTCTCCCGGAGACAGCAGAGTTCGAAAATATGCTGAATTTTGCATCTAATACTTTACCCCAGCTACTGGGATTTTCCCCCTCTAAACTACCTTTACAGATAGAAAGAGCACATAGGGTAGGTCCAAGGAAATATAACGAGGACGGTTCTCCAAGAATTAGAGTCTGCATATTTAAGGTTTTGAGGTTTCAAGACAAAGTCGAGCTGCTTAAGTTATATAGGAAAACGGATACATTTAATATTGCTAATAAAAGAGTCTTTATATTTCAAGATTTTTCGAATGAGACTTCCTCAAAGAGGAGAAATATGGCCCCCTACTGTTCCCAATTGATAGAGAGAGGTGTAAAAGCACATATGGTTTATCCAGCCAGAATTATTGTAGAAAAGGATGGTACAAAGAAAAACCTAAACTCTATAACGGAAGCTAAAGAGTTTATAGCTAATCTTGATTCCCTACAGAACTAGAGAGAGATCTCAATTGTAATAAAACTAGGCTACTATGAGTTGTAAGGTGATATGGATTTTATTGTATGTCTTTTTTTTTTTTTTTTTTTTTTTTTTTTTTTTTCTCTCTCTCTTTGCTTTTTTTCTTCCCTTTCCCCCCCCCCCCCCCTTCTACTAGGTAAATCAGGATTTTAATTGGAGGTTATGACAGAGTTTTGTAAAAACTTTAAGATACTGTCCTGGAACGTGGGGGGTATCTCTTCCCCGGCCAAACGTAAATTGATTATAAAAACGCTAGGTAAATCATCACCAAGTATTGTCTTTCTCCAAGAAACCCACTTAAAAGACAAGGAAATAGTCAAGTTGAAATCAAAATGGGTGGGGGAAGTTATAGGAGCGCCCTGTCTAGGTAGAAAAAGTGGAGTGGCGATTTTATTCAATAAAGACCTGATATATAGTGTCTCATGCATTGAGATAGATGTGGAGGCTAGATATATTATTGTACAAGTCCAAATGAAAAATACAAAATTAATCTTATGTAATATATATGGCCCTAATGGATTCTCTCCCTCTTTCTGGGATAAGATGAAGGCCAAATTATTCCCATACATTAAATATAACCTCATTGTAGCTGGAGACTTTAATATGTGTTTATATCCGGACCTAGAAAGAATGAATGTAGATCATCAAGCCCGATATAATAGACAGGCTAAATATTTTAAAAAGCTGTGTACCTACCTGAAATTAACTGATATTTGGAGGGCGAAGAATCCAGATAAAATTAAATTTACGTGTGAATCCAAGTCCTTTAAAACGTTTTCACGAATAGATTATATTCTAATCTCGGAATCCCTCTCTATTATTAAAGCTCAGGCGTCTATAAATGATATAATGATCTCCGACCATGCTATTATATCGCTGTATTTTGACACATTGGTGAAAGCTAAAGACAAAGTAAATACCTTCTATTTCCCTAGATATCTATATAATAATCTTAGGTTTAATAATTGGTTAAGACAGAAGTGGAAAGACTATTGTACATTAAATATAGCGCAATATAATTCGATTGAAAATTTTTGGGAAGCCTCTAAGGCGGTTTTGAGAGGAGAGATTGGCGCTTATGTATATGCTAGAAAGAAAAAAGCAAGCTTGATTGAAAAGCAAATGATGAATAGTGTTAGGAATGCATACAGGAGATTTTTTAATAATCATAGTGAGGAAAACTGGGGGAAAATATATCAAGGCTAGACAGGAAAGGGACATATTACTAAAACAAAGAGCGCAGGAGGAAGACATTAGACTCAATATGCATTTCAGGGCTTTTCATGGATGCTCAGCTAAATACTTATCCATGATAGTTCGGAATAGGAAAAAAAAAAATTATATATTGGCAGTTAAGGAGGAGAGAGACGAGATGTACGGATAACACAGAGATTATGAGGGTTTTTTCATGACTATTATCAGAATTTATATTGCGAGAAGAAAAGTGATGCAGTAAATCTTGAAGAGTTTTGGGCTAAAATTCAAACCCCGAAAATAAATCAGGAAAATTTAAATCTATTAAATGCCCCTATATCATTGGAAGAAGTGACGGAGGCAATAAGAAACGCGAAACTAAATAAAGCAGCAGGGCCAGATGGCTTCCCAGCAGAGTATTTGAAAATCTTAATGGAGGACATTGTCCCTACTTTACAAAAACTTTACAATAATTATTTTATTTCAAATAAGCCCATCTCAAATTATTTTTCTGCTGCAAATATATCTTTAATATATAAAAAAGGGAAAGATCCGGAAGATCCCGCCTCATATAGGCCCATATCAGTATTAAATTCCGATTACAAAATACTAACCTCTATAATCGCTAGTAGACTGGCTCATTGTCTCACCGATCTTATTCATCCAGATCAAACTGGCTTCATGATAAATAGGAATTCTTCGAAAAATATTCGAAAGCTTGTTACATATGTGGATTATATATGGTCTATAAAAGGTACAGCGAATTCCCAACTAATGCAGGATCTAGCAATTCTTACACTGGATGCCGAAAAGGCGTTTGATTCGATCAATTGGGAATATTTATTTAGCTCAGTTTCAAAATTCGGACTCCAAAATCAATTTCTGGGTTTTATTCGTAATCTGTATAAGAATCCTATTTCCTATCTGTTGGTGAACGGCTCCCTTTCATCTAAAATTATAATGGGTAGAGGCACGAGACAGGGTTGCCCCCTATCGCCACTCTTGTTTAATTTAGCTGTGGAGCCTCTTGCAATATGGCTTAGGGATATAATAGTAGGAGTAAAGCTAGGCACGAGTAAATTAAAAATATTACTGTACGCTGATGATTTATTGATTTTTCTGCAGAACACTACACAGTCAATTCCATTAATAGTAGACACTTTACAGTTTTTCGCATCATTTTCCGGATATAATATTAACTGTAATAAGAGTGAAATTATGTGGTTAAATAAAACTAATATTAGTCTGCAACAAATCCCGTTTAGAACCACTGAAACCCTTAATTACTTAGGTATTAAACTTAGTGCCAATCCTAATAAGTGGTACATAGAGAACTTTTGTCCTTTGACCCAAAAAATTATTGCGGATTTAAAGTTATGGGTATCTTTGCCCCTGTCAATTTCAGCCCGAGTAAATCTAATTAAGACTATTGTCTTCCCTAGACTAGTATATTCACTCCAAAATTTACCGCTTTTGATTAAGACTTATGATCGACAGAGAATTAACGCTGCTTTTTCTAATTTTATTTGGAAAGATAAGAAACCAAGAATAGCGTTAAAAAAGATGATGCAACCATATAAAATGGCAGGTTTTGCCCTACCAGACATTCACCTTTATAATATTGCTTTTTTAGCTAAAATAGCAATTGAGTGGTTGACAGATATAAATAAGGTTTCATCAAATGATATCGAGAGTTTTTTTTGTATATCCTTTTTCTTTGAAAGCGATTTTACATTGTCCATTGAAAGTACTTCCGAGGAATATAGATTGTTTAATCTCCATTAAGAATATCATCATAGCTTGGTATAAACTGTGTGGCATATTAGATATGGATCCATATTATTCTGATTTTCTTCCTATAAGGGGCAATCCTAGTTTTACACCTGGAATCAATCAAGCTATATTTAGAAAATGGGCAGACAAAGGAGTGAAGTATATTAATCAGGTATTAACGAATGACTGGTGTGTTGTCTCCTTTGAAACCCTAGTATCACAATTTGAAATACCTAGAACTAGTTTTTTTGGTTATTTACAAGTCAGACATTTTATAGAAGATATGAGAAGGGATAGGGATCAATTTAAGGAATGGACTGAAATTAAAGGATATATACATCAATATGTGGTGGGCTCTACATCTATCTCTTTGTTATATGATATCTTACTTGCTAAACAAAGCCTTATTTCCTTGAATAAAATACATGATAACTGGAAATATAATTTTCCTAATCTAGAGTTAACAAAAATAAATACAAGTCTTCTGACTACAAGGAAGTTAACTATACCTATGAGCTGGAAAGAATCCCATTATAAACTTATTAATAATTTTTATTTAACCCCAGCCCGATTGACGAAAATGTATCCAGCACAAAGTTTTAGCTGCCCGCGTTGTAACTTTGCGAAAGCGGACATACGTCATATGTTTTATCTCTGTCCTAAAATGAAGCAAGGGTGGGAGAAGCTAGTTTACTGGATCAATAAACTTTATAATTCAAATATATCTATAGACATGGAAACAGTTATGTTTTTAAAAAGGTATAATCCGGATCTAGGAATACAAGTTAAAATTTTAAATATACTTATACTACTGGTAAGACATTTGATCGTAAAAAACTGGAAATCTATAGCTGCACCCTCATTGGCTAGGATAATAAAGGAAATTCAAAACCATATTGTATTTGAATCATTTCATATGAAGAATGTTAAGGAGCATAAAGTAAAAAGATTTATATTAGGATGGTTACCTATAATTAAAACATATACATTACAGATCCAGAAACAAATTTTGTACCCCTTTTTAAGTTCTGAGACGTTCGCAGAACTAGCTACGCTAGACATATTTCCAGCGAATTGGTATTCTTCAAGTAGAGAAATTTAGTTCTCCAAGTCATGAAGTACTAGTAAGATAGGGTTAAGAGGATAGAGTAGGATGAGGGGATGAAGGGGGGGGGGGGTTTGCCCCCCTTTTTCCCTTTTTTTTTTTTGTTTTTTTTTGTTTTTTTTTGTTTTTTTTTTCCACCTTTCCCACTTCTTCTTACTTTCTCTTCTTCTTCTTTTTTCTTATTTATGTTTATTTTGTTGTATATAATTGGAAAATGTGAGGAACACATTTGGGTTAACAGAAAAAACAATACAGGAAAAATGTAAGACAAATTTGAAAACAAAATGATGTTTAATTTTCTTTGGATGTTTATATATGTTTTGTCCTATTGGAAAATAATAGGCAATGTACGCCTTAAAATGAACAAGTTGCTGAATTTTGATTGTATTATTATAAATGTGTTTCACTTAATAAAGAAATATTAAAAAAAAAAAAACACCATATCCCTGTATGCAGGCATCCAAAGGCTGGCTGGCAGACTCCTTCCGATGGCGGAACCCTTGAAACAATTCAGGGGGTAAATTCAACATCTCTGATGTGAAAATCCCAACCCCAGTTTGCCTCCACTTAGTTTATTATTGTTCAATATTGTTATCTACTTATTTTGCCATTGGAACGTATAATTATATAATTACACCAAATATTTATAGAGTTCTTTCCTGTTGGGCATCTCTGTTGGATGCCCTGAAATATTACACTCGTAAACCGCCCAGGTTTAAGTGAACGTATTAACTCTCAATAGTAATCCTGACTGATAACATTCCATAATAAGCTGCGCAGAGAACTCAGAAGTCTCGGACAAGAGTCAGGATTAGTTAGTCATGAAACTGGGCTTATACTTATTTATTTCTATTTATCGCATCCCCCCCCTTATGTTTCCACTCTGCCTCCCCCTCTCCCTCCCATACCCTCTCTCCCCCCTCCTCCCACCTCCCCCACTTCTTCCCCAACTCCCTTCCCTTTCCCCTCCTTTCCCAGTTGGTTAAAAATGCTTTAAAAATAGACTCAGGAAGAGTTCCTTGGACAATGAGGCCTATTTATCAAATGTCAGTCGGACCTGATCCGACAGTGCGGATCAGGTCCGACAGACATCGCTGAATGCGGAGAGCAATATGCTCTACGTATTCAGCATTGCACCAACAGCTCACAAGAGCTGCTGGTGCAACGCCGCCCCCCGCATACTCGCGGCCAATCGGCTACAAGCAGGGAGGTGTCAATCAACCCGATCGTACTCGATCCGGTTGAATTGTGGCGATTCCTGTCCACCTGCTCAGAGCAGGCGGACAGGGTTATGGAGCAGCGGTCTTTAGAAGACTCGCCAGTCTGAAGACTCGCAAGAAACACGGGCCCTCAAGCTCCATACTTAGCTTGTTAAATGGGCCTCAATGTGCCTATGTACCCCGCAATCCAACTAACTATCGACTAGATTACGAGTTTTTGTCGGTAAGGCTTGCGGTGTTAACGAGCAGTTTATGCTCACCGCTCACCTACAGACAGCGCTGGTATTACGGGTTTTTACAAACCCGGCGTTAACCTCAGAAAAGTGAGCGAAGAGCAAAATTTAGCTCCACATCTTTCCTTAATACCAGCACTGCTTACGGTAGCGGTGAGCTGGCAAAACGTACTCGTGCACGATTTCCCCATAGGAATCAATGGGGGAGAGCCGGCTGAAAAAAAACCTAACACCTGCAATAAAGCAGCGTTCAGCTCTTAACGCAGCCCCATTGATTCCTATGGGGAAACAAAAGTTATGTCTACACCTAACACCCTAACATGAACCCCGAGTCTAAACACCCCTAATCTTACACTTATTAACCCCTAATCTGTTACCCCTAACATCGCCGACACCTACATTATAATATTAACCCCTAATCTGCCGTCCGCGACATCGCCGACACCTGCTTTATTTTATTAACCCCTAATCTGCCGCTCCGGACACCGCCGTCACCTACATTATACTTATGAACCCCTAATCTGCTGCCCCCAACATCGCCAAACCCTACATTTTATTTATTAACCCCTAATCTGCCGCCCCCTATGTCGCCGCCACCTAACTACACTTATTAACCCCTAATCTGCCGCCACCAATGTCGCCTCCACTATAATAAATATATTAACCCCTAAACCTAAGTCTAACCCTAACACCCCCCTAACTTAAATATAATTTAAAATAATCTAAATAAAATAACTGTAATTAACTAAATAATTCCTATTTAGAACTAAATACTTACCTATAAAATAAACCCTAAGCTAGCTACAATATAACTAATAGTTACATTGTAGCTAGCTTAGGTTTTATTTTTATTTCACAGGCAAGTTTGTATTTATTTTAACTAGGTACAATAGTTATTAAATAGTTATTAACTATTTAATAACTACCTAGCTAAAATAAATACAAATTTACCTATAAAATAAAAATAAACCTAAGTTACAATTACACCTAACACTACACTATAATTAAATTAATTCCCTAAACTAACTACAATTAAATACAATTAAATACAATTATCTAAATTACAAAAAACAAACACTAAATTACATAAAATAATAAAATATTTACAATTTTTTTAAACTAATTACACCTAATCTAATCCCCCATATAAAATAAAAAAGCCACCAAAATAATAAAAAGCCCTACCCTATACTAAACTACAAATAGCCCTTAAAAGGGCTTTTTTCGGGGCATTGCCCCAAAGTAATCAGCTCTTTTACCTGTAAAAAAAAAATGCAATACCCCCCAACATTAAAACCCACCCAATACCCCCTTAAAAAAACCTAACACTAACCCCTTGAAGATCACGCTACCTTGAGACGTCTTCACCCAACCGGGCAGAAGTGGTCCTCCAGACGGTCCGAAGTCTTCATCCTATCCGGGCAGAAGAGGTCCTTCAGACGGGCAGAAGTCTTTATCCAGACGGCATCTTCTATCTTCATCCATCCGGAGCGGGTCTATCTTCAAGACATCCGACGCGGAGCATTCTCTTCCTTCCGACGACTAACACTAAATGATGGTACCTTTAAGTGACGTCATCCAAGATGGCGTCCCTTCAATTCCGATTGGCTGATAGAATTCTATCAGCCAATCGGAATTAAGGTAGAAAAAATCCTATTGGCTGATCCAATCAGCCAATAGGATTGAGCTTGTATTCTATTGGCTGTTCCAATCAGCCAATAGAATGTGAGCTCAATCCTATTGGCTGATTGGATCAGCCAATAGGATTGAACTTCAATGCTATTGGCTGATTGCATCAGCCAATAGGATTTTTTCTACCTTATCTTTTTTCTACCTTAATTCCGATTTAATTCTATTAGCCAATCGGAATTGAAGGGACACCATCTTGGATGACGTCACTTAAAGGTACCGTCATTTAGTGTTAGTCGTCGGAAAGAAGAGGATGCTCCGTGTCGGATGTCTTGAAGATGGACCTGCTCTGCTCCGGATGGATGAAGATAGAAGATGCCGTCTGGATGAAGACTTCTGCCCGTCTGGAGGACCTCTTCTGCCCGGATTGGATGAAGACTTCGGACCGTCTGGAGGACCACTTCTGCTCGGTTGGGTGAAGATGTCTCAAGGTAGGGTGATCTTCAAGGAGTTAGTGTTAGTTTTTTAAGGGGGGATTGGGTGGGTTTTAGAGTAGGGTTGGGTGTGTGGGTGGTGGGTTTTAATGTTGGGGGGGTATTGTATTTTTTTATTTACAGGTAAAAGAGGTGATTACTTTGGGGCAATGCCCCGCAAAAAGCCCTTTTAAGGGCTATTTGTAATTTAGTATAGGGTAGGGATTTTTATTATTTTGGGGGGCTTTTTTATTTTATTAGGGGGATTAGATTAGGTGTAATTAGCTTAAATTTTTTTAATTATTTTATTATTTTCTGTAATTTAGTGTTTGTTTTTTTTCCGTAATTTAGATAATTGTATTTAATTGTATTTAATTGTAGTTAGTTTAGGGAATTAATTTAATTATAGTGTAGTGTTAGGTGTAATTGTAACTTAGGTTTATTTTTATTTTACAGGTAAATTTGTCTTTATTTTAACTAGGTAGCTATTAAATAGTTAATAACTATTTAATAGCTATTGTACCTAGTTAAAATAAATACAAAGTTGCCTGTAAAATAAATATAAATCCTAAAATAGCTACAATGTAATTATTAGTTATATTGTAGCTATCTTAGGGTTTATTTTATAGGTAAGTATTTAGTTTTATATAGGATTAATTTATTTAATTGTAGTAATTTCATTTATATTTATTTAAATTATATTTAAGCTAGGGGGGGTTAGACTTAGACTTAGGTTTAGGGGTTAATACATTTAATATAGTTGCGGCGACATTGGGGGCGGCAGATTAGGGGTTAATAAATGTAGGTGGGTGTTGGCGATGTTAGGGACGGCAGATTAGGGGTTAATAAAATTTAACTAATGTTTGCGAGACGGGAGTGCAGCGGTTTAGGGGTTAATTTATTTATTAAGGTGGCAGCGATGTACCGTCGGCAGATTAGGGGTTAAAAAATTTATTTAAGTGTTTGCGATGTGGGGGGGGGCCTCGGTTTAGGGGTTAATAGGTAGTTTATGGGTGTTAGTGTACTTTCTAGCACTTTAGTAAAGAGTTTTATGTTATGGCGTTAGCCCATAAAACTCTTAACTACTGACTTTTAAATGCAGTACGAGTCTTGACAGGAGAGGGTGTACCGCTCACTTTTTACAAGACTCGTAATACCGGCGTTAGGAAAATCCCATTGAAAATATGGGATACGCAATTTGCGTATGGATTTGCGGTATGTTGGAGTTGCGGAAAAAAAGTGATCGTTACACCTGTACCTGCCAGACTCGTAATACCAGCAGGCGTTAAAAAGCAGCGTTTGGACCTCTCAACGCTGCTTTTTAAGGCTAACGCAAAACTCGTAATCTAGCCGTCTGTATTTTGTATTGCATATCTTGGTGCTTGTTTAATAAAGCATCTTATGTGTTTTTGTATCTCAGAGTGTTGAAAATAAAGATATAAAAAAAAAAAGATAACCACCCATATGTATAGCACCACAATGGTTTAGAAATGGCGCCTATAGCTACAATATTTGTATTTGCTTCGGCGATCGCATGATATCTGCAACTTATTACCGTGTTGGAATTGTATAGGGGCCTATTCTGTAACTAAAAACCTCAATAGAAAATACTGAGTTATACGCAAACATATTACAGCATAAGTCGTGTGCTTGTGTAGTAAAGGGACATAATCAAATGTGCATAAGCCGTGTGCTTGTGTAGTAAAGGGACATAATCAAATGTGCATAAGCCGTGTGCTTGTGTAGTAAAGGGACATAATTAAATGTGCATAAGCCGTGTGCTTGTGTAGTAAAGGGACATAATCAAATGTGCATAAGCCGTGTGCTTGTGTAGTAAAGGGACATAATCAAATGTGCATAAGCCGTGTGCTTGTGTATTAAAGGGACATAATCAAATGTGCATAAGCCGTGTGCTTGTGTAGTAAAGGGACATAATCAAATGTGCATAAGCCATGTGCTTGTGTATTAAAGAGACATAATCAAATGTGCATAAGCCGTGTGCTTGTGTATTAAAGGGACATAATCAAATGTGCATAAACCGTGTGCTTGTGTATTAAAGGGACATAATTAAATGTGCATAACACGTGTGCTTGTGTATTAAAGGGACATAATTAAATGTGCATAAGCCGTGTGCTTGTGTATTAAAGGGACATAATTAAATGTGCATAACACGTGTGCTTGTGTATTAAAGGGACATAATCAAATGTGCATAAGCCGTGTGCTTGTGTATTAAAGGGACATAATCAAATGTGCATAAGCCGTGTGCTTGTGTAGTAAAGGGACATAATCAAATGTGCATAAGCCATGTGCTTGTGTATTAAAGAGACATAATCAAATGTGCATAAGCCGTGTGCTTGTGTATTAAAGGGACATAATCAAATGTGCATAAACCGTGTGCTTGTGTATTAAAGGGACATAATTAAATGTGCATAACACGTGTGCTTGTGTATTAAAGGGACATAATTAAATGTGCATAAGCCGTGTGCTTGTGTATTAAAGGGACATAATTAAATGTGCATAACACGTGTGCTTGTGTATTAAAGGGACATAATCAAATGTGCATAAGCCGTGTGCTTGTGTATTAAAGGGACATAATCAAATGTGCATAAGCCGTGTGCTTGTGTAGTAAAGGGACATAATCAAATGTGCATAAGCCGTGTGCTTGTGTATTAAAGGGACATAATCAAATGTGCATAAGCCGTGTGCTTGTGTAGTAAAGGGACATAATCAAATGTGCATAAGCCGTGTGCTTGTGTATTAAAGGGACATAATTAAATGTGCATAACACGTGTGCTTGTGTATTAAAGGGACATAATTAAATGTGCATAAGCCGTGTGCTTGTGTATTAAAGGGACATAATTAAATGTGCATAACACGTGTGCTTGTGTATTAAAGGGACATAATCAAATGTGCATAAGCCGTGTGCTTGTGTATTAAAGAGACATAATCAAATGTGCATAAGTCGTGTGCTTGTGTATTAAAGGGACATAATCAAATGTGCATAAGCCGTGTGCTTGTGTATTAAAGGGACATAATCAAATGTGCATAAGTCGTGTGCTTGTGTATTAAAGGGACATAATCAAATGTGCATAAGTCGTGTGCTTGTGTATTAAAGGGACATAATCAAATGTGCATAAGGCGTGTGCTTGTGTATTAAAGGGACATAATTAAATGTGCATAAGCCGTGTGCTTGTGTATTAAAGGGACATAATTAAATGTGCATAAGCCGTGTGCTTGTGTATTAAAGGGACATAATTAAATGTGCATAAGCCGTGTGCTTGTGTATTAAAGGGACATAATTAAATGTGCATAACACGTGTGCTTGTGTATTAAAGGGACATAATCAAATGTGCATAAGTCGTGTACTTGTGTATTAAAGGGACATAAACAAATGTGCATAAGCCGTCTGCTTGTGTATTAAAGGGACATAATCAAATGTGCATAAGTCGTGTGCTTGTGTATTAAAGGGACATAATCAAATGTTCATAAGCCGTGTGCTTGTGTATTAAAGGGACATAATTAAATGTGCATAAGCCGTGTGCTTGTGTATTAAAGGGACATAATTAAATGTGCATAAGCCGTGTGCTTGTGTATTAAAGGGACATAATTAAATCTGCATAAAACGTGTGCTTGTGTATTAAAGGGACATAATCAAATGTGCATAAAACGTGTGCTTGTGTATTAAAGGGACATAATCAAATGTGCATAAAATGTGTGCTTGTGTATTAAAGGGACATAATCAAATGTGCATAAAACGTGTGCTTGTGTATTAAAGGGACATAATCAAATGTGCATAAAACGTGTGCTTGTGTATTAAAGGGACATAATCAAATGTGCATAAGCCGTGTGCTTGTGTATTAAAGGGACATAATTAAATGTGCATAAAACGTGTGCTTGTGTATTAAAGGGACATAATCAAATGTGCATAAAACGTGTGCTTGTGTATTAAAGGGACATAATCAAATGTGCATAAGCCGTGTGTTTGTGTATTAAAGGGACATAATTAAATGTGCATAAGCTGTGTGCTTATGTATTAAAGGGACATAATCAAATGTGCATAAGTCGTGTGCTTGTGTATTAAAGGGACATAATTAAATGTGCATAAAACGTGTGCTTGTGTATTAAAGGGACATAATCAAATGTGCATAAAATGTATGCTTGTGTATTAAAGGGGCATATTCAAATGTGCATACGCCGTGTGCTTGTGTATTAAAGGGACATAATCAAATGTGCATAAGCCGTGCGCTTGTGTATTAAAGGGACATAATCAAATGTGCATAAGCCGTGTGCTTGTGTATTAAAGGGACATAAATAAATGTGCATAAGCCGTGTGCTTGTGTATTAAAGGGACATAATTAAATGTGCATAGGCCGTGTGCTTATGTATTAAAGGGACATAATTAAATGTGCATAAAACGTGTGCTTGTGTATTAAAGGGACATAATGAAATGTGCATAAAATGTGTGCTTGTGTATTAAAGGGGCATATTCAAATGTGCACAAGCCTTGTGCTTGTGTATTAAAGGGACATAATCAAATGTGCATAAGCCGTGTGCTTGTGTATTAAAGGGACATAATCAAATGTGCATAAGCGTGTGCTTGTGTATTAAAGGGACATAATCAAATGTGCATAAAACTTGTGCTTGTATATTAAAGGGACATAATCAAATGTGCATAAAATGTGTGCTTCTGTATTAAAGGGACATAATCAAATGTGCATAAAATGTGTGCTTGTGTATGAAAGGGACATAATCAAATGTGCATAAAACGTGTACTTGTATATTAAAGGGACATAATCAAATGTGCATAAAATGTGTGCTTGTGTATTAAAGGGACATAATCAAATTTGCATAAGCCGTGTGCTTGTGTATTAAAAGGACATAATAAAATGTGCATAAAACTTGTGCTTGTGTATTAAAGGGACATAATCAAATGTGCATAAAACTTGTGCTTGTGTATTACAGGGACTTAATCAAATGTGCATAAGCCTTGTGCTTGTGTATTAAAGTGACATAATCAAATGTGCATAAGTCGTGTGCTTGTGTATTAAAAGGACATAATAAAATGTGCATAAAACTTGTGCTTGTGTATTAAAGGGACATAATCAAATGTGCATAAAACGTGTGCTTGTGTATTAAAGGGACATAATCAAATGTGCATAAGCCTTGTGCTTGTGTATTAAAGGGACATAATCAAATGTGCATAAGTCGTGTGCTTGTGTATTAAAAGGACATAATAAAATGTGCATAAAACTTGTGCTTGTGTATTAAAGGGACATAATCAAATGTGCATAAAACGTGTGCTTGTGTATTAAAGGGACATAATCAAATGTGCATAAAACGTGTGCTTGTGTATTAAAGGGACATAATCAAAAGTGCATAAGTCGTGTGCTTGTGTATTAAAGGGACATAATAAAATGTGCATAAGCGTGTGCTTGTGTATTAAAGGGACATAATTAAATGTGCATAAAACTTGTGCTTGTATATTAAAGGGACATAATCAAATGTGCATAAAACGTGTGCTTGTGTATTAAAGGGACATAATCAAATGTGCATAAAACTTGTGCTTGTATATTAAAGGGACATAATCAAATATACATAAAATGTGTGCTTGTATATTAAAGGGACATAATCAAATGTGCATAAAATGTATTCTTGTGTATTAAAGGGGCATATTCAAATGTGCATAAGCCGTGTGCTTGTGTATTAAAGGGACATAATCAAATGTGCATAAGCCGTGTGCTTGGTATTAAAGGGACATAATCAAATGTGCATAAGCGTGTGCTTGTGTATTAAAGGGACATAATCAAATGTGCATAAAATGTGTGCTTGTGTATTAAAGGGACATAATCAAATGTGCATAAAATGTGTACTTGTGTATTAAAGGGACATAATCAAATGTGCATAAGCCTTGTGCTTGTGGATTACAGGGACATAATCAAATGAACATAAGCTGTGTGCTTGTGTATTAAAGGG
Organism: Bombina bombina; assembly: GCF_027579735.1. NCBI lineage: Eukaryota > Metazoa > Chordata > Amphibia > Anura > Bombinatoridae > Bombina > Bombina bombina. The sequence continues at coordinate 1,269,834,398 of NC_069501.1, forward strand.
ACATAATCAAAAGTGCATAAGCCTTGTGCTTGTGTATTAAAGGCACATAATCAAATGTGCATAAGTTTGTGTGCTTGTGTATTAAAGGGACATAATAAATGTGCATAAAACTTATGCTTGTGTATTAAAGGGGACATAATCAAATGTGCATGAAACGTGTGCTTGTGTATTAAACGGACATAATCAAATGTGCATAAAAGTGTGCTTGTGTATTAAAGGGACATAATAAAATGTGCATAAAACGTGTGCTTGTGTATTAAATGGACATAATCAAATGTGCATAAAACTTGTGCTTCTATATTAAAGGGACATAATCAAATGTGCATAAACGTGTGCTTGTGTATTAAAGGGACATAATCAAATGTGCATAAAACTTGTGCTTCTATATTAAAGGGACATAATCAAATGTGCATAAAACGTGTGCTTGTGTATTAAACGGACATAATCAAATGTGCATAAAACTTGTGCTTGTATATTAAAGGGACATAATCAAATGTGCATAAAACGTGTGCTTGTGTATTAAGGGACATAATTAAATGTGCATAAAACTTGTGCTTGTATATTAAAGGGACATAATCAAATGTGCATAAAACGTGTGCTTGTGTATTAAAGGGACATAATCAACTGTGCATAAACTTGTGCTTGTATATTAAAGGGACATAATCAAATGTGCATAAAACGTGTGCTTGTGTATTAAAGGGACATAATCAAATGTGCATAAAATGTGTGCTTGTGTATTAAATGGACATAATCAAATGTGCACAAGCCGTGTGCTTGTGTATTAAAGGGACATAATTAAATGTGCATAAGCCGTGTGCTTGTGTATTAAAGGGACATAATTAAATGTGCATAAGCCGTGTGCTTATGTATTAAAGGGACATAATTAAATGTGCATAAAACGTGTGCTTGTGTGTTAAAGGGACATAATCAAATGTGAATAAAATGTGTGCTTGTGTATTAAAGGGGCATATTCAAATGTGCACAAGCCTTGTGCTTGTGTATTAAAGGGACATAATCAAATGTGCATAAGCCGTGTGCTTGTGTATTAAAGGGACATAATCAAATGTGCATAAGCGTGTGCTTGTGTATTAAAGGGACAATCAAATGTGCATAAAACTTGTGCTTGTATATTAAAGGGACATCATCAAATGTGCATAAAATGTGTGCTTGTGTATTAAAGGGACATAATCAAATGTGCATAAGCCGTGTGCTTGTGTATTACAGGGACATAATCAAATGTGCATAAGCTGTGTGCTTGTGTATTAAAGGGACATAATCAAAAGTGCATAAGCCTTGTGCTTGTGTATTAAAGGGACATAATCAAATGTGCATAAGTCGTGTGCTTGTGTATTAAAGGGACATAATAAAATGTGCATAAAACGTTTGCTTGTGTATTAACGGGACATAATCAAATGTGCATAAAACGTGTGCTTGTGTATTAAAGGGACATAATCAAATGTGCATAAAACGTGTGCTTGTGTATTAAAGGGACATAATCAAATGTGCATAAAACGTGTGCTTGTGTATTAAAGGGACATAATCAAATATACATAAAACGTGTGCTTGTGTATTAAAGGGACATAATCAAATGTGCATAAGCCTTGTGCTTGTGGATTACAGGGACATAATCAAATGAACATAAGCTGTGTGCTTGTGTATTAAAGGGACATAATCAAAAGTGCATAAGCCTTGTGCTTGTGTATTAAAGGCACATAATCAAATGTGCATAAGTTGTGTGCTTGTGTATTAAAGGGACATAATAAAATGTGCATAAAACTTATGCTTGTGTATTAAAGGGACATAATCAAATGTGCATGAAACGTGTGCTTGTGTATTAAACGGACATAATCAAATGTGCATAAAAGTGTGCTTGTGTATTAAAGGGACATAATAAAATGTGCATAAAACGTGTGCTTGTGTATTAAATGGACATAATCAAATGTGCATAAAACTTGTGCTTCTATATTAAAGGGACATAATCAAATGTGCATAAAACGTGTGCTTGTGTATTAAAGGGACATAATCAAATGTGCATAAAACTTGTGCTTCTATATTAAAGGGACATAATCAAATGTGCATAAAACGTGTGCTTGTGTATTAAACGGACATAATTAAATGTGCATAAAACTTGTGCTTGTATATTAAAGGGACATAATCAAATGTGCATAAAACGTGTGCTTGTGTATTAAAGGGACATAATCAAATGTGCATAAAACTTGTGCTTGTATATTAAAGGGACATAATCAAATGTGCATAAAACGTGTGCTTGTGTATTAAAGGGACATAATCAAATGTGCATAAAATGTGTGCTTGTGTATTAAATGGACATAATCAAATGTGCACAAGCCGTGTGCTTGTGTATTAAAGGGACATAATTAAATGTGCATAAGCCGTGTGCTTGTGTATTAAAGGGACATAATTAAATGTGCATAAGCCGTGTGCTTATGTATTAAAGGGACATAATTAAATGTGCATAAAACGTGTGCTTGTGTGTTAAAGGGACATAATCAAATGTGAATAAAATGTGTGCTTGTGTATTAAAGGGGCATATTCAAATGTGCACAAGCCTTGTGCTTGTGTATTAAAGGGACATAATCAAATGTGCATAAGCCGTGTGCTTGTGTATTAAAGGGACATAATCAAATGTGCATAAGCGTGTGCTTGTGTATTAAAGGGACAATCAAATGTGCATAAAACTTGTGCTTGTATATTAAAGGGACATCATCAAATGTGCATAAAATGTGTGCTTGTGTATTAAAGGGACATAATCAAATGTGCATAAGCCGTGTGCTTGTGTATTACAGGGACATAATCAAATGTGCATAAGCTGTGTGCTTGTGTATTAAAGGGACATAATCAAAAGTGCATAAGCCTTGTGCTTGTGTATTAAAGGGACATAATCAAATGTGCATAAGTCGTGTGCTTGTGTATTAAAGGGACATAATAAAATGTGCATAAAACGTTTGCTTGTGTATTAACGGGACATAATCAAATGTGCATAAAACGTGTGCTTGTGTATTAAAGGGACATAATCAAATGTGCATAAAACGTGTGCTTGTGTATTAAAGGGACATAATCAAATGTGCATAAAACGTGTGCTTGTGTATTAAAGGGACATAATCAAATATACATAAAACGTGTGCTTGTGTATTAAAGGGACATAATCAAATGTGCATAAGCCGTGTGCTTGTGTATTAAAGGGACATAATCAAATGTGCATAAGCCGTGTGCTTGTGTATTAAAGGGACATAATTAAATGTGCATAAGCCGTGTGCTTGTGTATTAAAGGGACATAATTAAATGTGCATAAGCCGTGTGCTTATGTATTAAAGGGACATAATTAAATGTGCATAAAACGTGTGCTTGTGTGTTAAAGGGACATAATCAAATGTGCATAAAATGTGTGCTTGTGTATTAAAGGGGCATATTCAAATGTGCACAAGCCTTGTGCTTGTGTATTAAAGGGACATAATCAAATGTGCATAAGCCGTGTGCTTGTGTATTAAAGGGACATAATCAAATGTGCATAAGCGTGTGCTTGTGTGTTAAAGGGACATAATCAAATGTGCATAAAATGTGTGCTTGTGTATTAAAGGGACATAATCAAATGTGCATAAGCCGTGTGCTTGTGTATTACAGGGACATAATCAAATGTGCATAAGCTGTGTGCTTGTGTATTAAAGGGACATAATCAAAAGTGTATAAGCCTTGTGCTTGTGTATTAAAGGGACATAATCAAATGTGCATAAGTCGTGTGCTTGTGTATTAAAGGGACATAATCAAATGTGCATAAAACGTGTGCTTGTGTATTAAAGGGACATAATCAAATGTGCATAAAACTTGTGCATGTATATTAAAGGGACATAATCAAATATACATAAAACGTGTGCTTGTGTATTAAAGGGACATAATCAAATGTGCATAAAATGTATTCTTGTGTATTAAAGGGGCATATTCAAATGTGCATAAGCCGTGTGCTTGTGTATTAAAGGGACATAATCAAATGTGCATAAGCCGTGTGCTTGGTATTAAAGGGACATAATCAAATGTGCATAAGCGTGTGCTTGTGTATTAAAGGGACATAATCAAATGTGCATAAAATGTGTGCTTGTGTATTAAAGGGACATAATCAAATGAGCATAAAATGTGTACTTGTGTATTAAAGGGACATAATCAAATGTGCATAAGCCTTGTGCTTGTGTATTACAGGGACATAATCAAATGAACATAAGCTGTGTGCTTGTGTATTAAAGGGACATAATCAAAAGTGCATAAGCCTTGTGCTTGTGTATTAAAGGCACATAATCAAATGTGCATAAGTTGTGTGCTTGTGTATTAAAGGGACATAATAAAATGTGCATAAAACTTGTGCTTGTGTATTAAAGGGACATAATCAAATGTGCATAAAACGTGTGCTTGTGTATTAAACGGACATAATCAAATGTGCATAAAACGTGTGCTTGGTATTAAAGGGACATAATCAAATGTGCATAAGCGTGTGCTTGTGTATTAAAGGGACATAATCAAATGTGCATAAAATGTGTGCTTGTGTATTAAAGGGACATAATCAAATGAGCATAAAATGTGTACTTGTGTATTAAAGGGACATAATCAAATGTGCATAAGCCTTGTGCTTGTGTATTACAGGGACATAATCAAATGAACATAAGCTGTGTGCTTGTGTATTAAAGGGACATAATCAAAAGTGCATAAGCCTTGTGCTTGTGTATTAAAGGCACATAATCAAATGTGCATAAGTTGTGTGCTTGTGTATTAAAGGGACATAATAAAATGTGCATAAAACTTGTGCTTGTGTATTAAAGGGACATAATCAAATGTGCATAAAACGTGTGCTTGTGTATTAAATGGACATAATCAAATGTGCATAAAACTTGTGCTTCTATATTAAAGGGACATAATCAAATGTGCATAAAACGTGTGCTTGTGTATTAAAGGGACATAATTAAATGTGCATAAAACTTGTGCTTGTATATTAAAGGGACATAATCAAATGTGCATAAAACGTGTGCTTGTGTATTAAATGGACATAATCAAAAGTGCATAAGCGTGTGCTTGTGTATTAAATGGACATAATCAAATGTGCATAAAACTTGTGCTTCTATATTAAAGGGACATAATCAAATGTGCATAAAACGTGTGCTTGTGTATTAAAGGGGACATAATTAAATGTGCATAAAACTTGTGCTTGTATATTAAAGGACATAATCAAATGTGCATAAAACGTGTGCTTGTGTATTAAATGGACATAATCAAAAGTGCATAAGCGTGTGCTTGTGTATTAAATGGACATAATCAAATGTGCATAAAACTTGTGCTTCTATATTAAAGGGACATAATCAAATGTGCATAAAACGTGTGCTTGTGTATTAAAGGGACATAATTAAATGTGCATAAAACTTGTGCTTGTATATTAAAGGGACATAATCAAATGTGCATAAAATGTGTGCTTGTGTATTAAAGGGACATAATCAAATGTGCATAAAACTTGTGCTTGTATATTAAAGGGACATAATCAAATGTGCATAAAACGTGTGCTTGTGTATTAAAGGGACATAATCAAATGTGCATAAAACTTGTGCTTGTATATTAAAGGGACATAATCAAATGTGCATAAAATGTGTGCTTATGTATTAAAGGGACATAATCAAATGTGCATAAGCCGTGTGCTTGTGTATTACAGGGACATAATCAAATGTGCATAAAACGTGTGCTTGTGTATTAAAGGGACATAATCAAAAGTGCATAAGCCTTGTGCTTGTGTATTAAAGGGACATAATCAAATGTGCATAAAACGTGTGCTTGTGTATTAAATGGACATAATCAAATGTGCATAAGCCGTGTGCTTGCGTATTAAAGGGACATAATCAAATGTGCATAAGCCGTGTGCTTGTGTATTAAAGGGACATAATTAAATGTGCATAAGCCGTGTGCTTGTGTATTAAAGGGACATAATTAAATGTGCATAAGCCGTGTGCTTATGTATTAAAGGAAAATAATTAAATGTGCATAAAACGTGTGCTTGTGTGTTAAAGGGACATAATCAAATGTGCATAAAATGTGTGCTTGTGTATTAAAGGGGCATATTCAAATGTGCACAAGCCTTGTGCTTGTCTATTAAAGGGACATAATAAAATGTGCAAAAGCCGTGTGCTTGTGTATTAAAGGGACATAATCAAATGTGCATAAGCGTGTGCTTGTGTATTAAAGGGACAATCAAATGTGCATAAAACTTGTGCTTGTATATTAAAGGGACATAATCAAATGTGCATAAAATGTGTGCTTGTGTATTAAAGGGACATAATCAAATGTGCATAAGCCGTGTGCTTGTGTATTACAGGGACATAATCAAATGTGCATAAGCTGTGTGCTTGTGTATTAAAGGGACATAATCAAAAGTGCATAAGCCTTGTGCTTGTGTATTAAAGGGACATAATCAAATGTGCATAAGTCGTGTGCTTGTGTATTAAAGGGACATAATAAAATGTGCATAAAACGTTTGCTTGTGTATTAAAGGGACATAATCAAATGTGCATAAAACGTGTGCTTGTGTATTAAAGGGACATAATCAAATGTGCATAAAACGTGTGCTTGTGTATTAAAGGGACATAATCAAAAGTGCATAAGTCGTGTGCTTGTGTATTAAAGGGACATAATAAAATGTGCATAAAACGTGTGCTTGTGTATTAAATGGACATAATCAAATGTGCATAAAACTTGTGCTTGTATATTAAAGGGACATAATCAAAAGTGCATAAGTCGTGTGCTTGTGTATTAAAGGGACATAATAAAATGTGCATAAAATATGTGCGTGTGTATTAAAGGGACATAATCAAATGTGCATAAAATGTGTGCTTTTATATTAAGGGGACATAATCAAAAGTCCATAAGTCATGTGCTTGTGTATTAAAGGGACATAATACAATATGCATAAGTCGTGTGCTTATGTATTTAAGGGACATAATAAAATAGGATTTAGTCGTGTGCTTATGTATTAAAGGGACATAATAAAATATGCATAAGTCATGTGCTTATGTATTAAAGGGACATAATAAAAAATGTATAAGCTGTGTGCTTATGTATTAAAGGGACATAATAACATGTGCATAAGTCGTGTGCTTATGTATTAAAGGGACATAAAAATGTGCATAAGTCGTGTGCTTATGTATTAAAGGGACATTATAAAATATGCATAAGTCGTGTGCTTATGTATTAAAGGGACATAATAAAAAATGTATAAGATGTGTGCTTATGTATTAAAGGGACATAATAACATGTGCATAAGTCGTGTGCTTATGTATTAAAGGGACATAATAAAATGTGCATAAGTCGTGTGCTTATGTATTAAAGGGACATTATAAAATGTGCATAAGTCGTGTGCTTATGTATTAAAGGGAAATAATAGCATGTGCATAAGTCGTGGGCTTATGTATTAAAGGGACATAATACAATTATAAATTGTGTATGAGCGCAAATCAGTTTTTCTTAAAGCATATGTAATACTTGTATTAGTAATATGTTTCAGCGGTGAATGCGCCGTGCCCCTCCATGCACTTCTAAGGCTGCCTCTGCAGTCCTGTATCAGTGGGGAATGAGCGGCTGTTATGTGAAGAGTAGAACAAGGTCTCACAGCTCAGTTATCTCTCCCTCTCTCATCGTGTTTAGTTACTTCCAGTGGATAAAAACATTATCAGACAATTATCAGCTGCAGCGTTTATTAAGGTGCTTATTTTATCTCACAGAGCAGCGTTAGCAAAGTGAGAAGGAGCCGCTGGGCTAATCCGTCAGGTTGGCACACAGCCAGGAATGCAAATTACTGGAGCAGCTGATTGTCAGACGTGTTCCTGACAAAGCTGCTCTGCTCATTAAAGGAACATTACGCCCGTTCCATGTATCAGCAGTAACACACTATGGATTAGATTACAAGTGGAGCGGTATTTAGCGCTCCCGCTTGAGAGTAAACTTCTCTGGAAGTAATGTTCTTAAATGGGTAAGCGCACATATTACAAGTTGAAAGTAAATTATTTGGGCGTGTCAGGTTTCCAAACCCAAAGTGTGCAAACTTCTGGACTTCGGATACCGCGAACCAGTGGCATAGCGTGGGGGGGCCACAGGGATGGTTGCCCTGGGCGCATAATTCTTAGAGGCGCAAAATTAAAGAGACATCTTATCATGAGGTGCGCTCTCAGGTCTCCACCACCGCTCTCACTAAGTGTCTCACCTGCAGCGCTGGGAGGAAGTGATCATCCTGGCGGTTTGTGCCAGCACTTTTCATTTCTACCTCTAGGTGTCACTGGTCCATTATAGCTCAATGTAAATAGTTACTGCGTTCCTCTCTAGACTTTTCTCCCCCTTCCTGATCTCTAGTTCAGTGTGAGACAGCAGCAGACCTGATATAGGTGAGTTGTGCAGACTCCCAATACTTTATATTGTTCTGACTTCCATACTTTATATTGTGCAGACTCCCAAACTTTATATTGTGTAGATTCACAAGCTATTTATTGTACAGACCTCCATACTTTATATTGTACAGACTTCCATACTTTATATTTTGCAGACTCCCATACTTTATATTGTGCAGACTTCCAAACTTTATATTGTGTAGACTCACAAACTATTTATTGTACAGACCTCCATACTTTATATTGTACAGACTTCCATACTTAATATTTTGCAGACTCCCATACTCTATATTGTGCAGACTCCCAAACTTTATATTGTGTAGACTCACAAACTATTTATTGTACAGACCTCCATACTTTATATTGTACAGCCTTCCATACTTTATATTGTACAGGCTCCCATACTCTATATTGTGCAGACTCCCATACTCTATATTGTGCAGACTTCCATACTGTATATTGTGCAGACTTCCATACTGTATATTGTGCAGACTTCCATACTTTATATCGTGCAGACTCCCATACTCTATATTGTGCAGACTCCCATACTCTATATTGTGCAGACTCCCATACTCTATACATATAGCTATAAGATGGTAATATATATTTATACATGCAAGGTTCAATGTGTATTTTTTTTCTCACATACTTTTTGTGATAACATTTTCAACTATTTCATAATCAGAGCACTGAGGAATTCTTAATTGGGGGGAGCTGGGGTACAATAGTGATGTGGTACAGTGAGGTACTTTAGTGAGGTGGTTCAGTGAGGTACAATAGTCAATTCCTACTGTACTGGTGGAAGAGAGTCAGTCAGTGCTAATGAGTTAGGGGGCGCAATACTTGCCTTTCCCTGGGCGATGACAACCCACGCTACAGACCTCCATACTTTATATTGTACAGACTTCCATATTTTATATTTTGCAGACTCCCATACTCTATATTGTGCAGACTCCCAAACTTTAGATTGTGTAGACTCACAAACTATTTATTGTACAGATCTCCATACTTTATATTGTACAGACTTCCATACTTAATATTTTGCAGACTCCCATACTCTATATTGTGCAGACTCCCAAACTTTATATTGTGTAGACTCACAAACTATTTATTGTACAGACCTCCATACTTTATATTGTACAGCCTTCCATACTTTATATTGTGCAGACTCCCATACTCTATATTGTGCAGACTCCCATACTTTATATTGTACAGGCTCCCATACTCTATATTGTGCAGACTCCCATACTCTATATTGTGCAGACTTCCATACTGTATATTGTGCAGACTTCCATACTGTATATTGTGCAGACTTCCATACTTTATATCGTGCAGACTCCCATACTCTATATTGTGCAGACTCCCATACTCTATATTGTGCAGACTCCCATACTTATACATATAGCTATAAGATGGTAATATATATTTATACATGCAAGGTTCAATGTGTATTTTTTTTCTCACATACTTTTTGTGATAACATTTTCAACTATTTCATAATCAGAGCACTGAGGAATTCTTAATTGGGGGGAGCTGGGGTACAATAGTGATGTGGTACAGTGAGGTACTTTAGTGAGGTGGTTCAGTGAGGTACTATAGTCAATTCCTACTGTACTGGTGGAAGAGAGTTAGTCAGTGCTAATGAGTTAGGGGGCGCAATACTTGCCTTGCCCTGGGCGATGACAACCCACGCTATGTCACTGCCGCTAACGCGTTAAATTCTTCTCCCCATATACTATAATGAAGCTGAATTTTAAAAAAACAACTAACACTTTAAGTTTGCGCACTAAACCAACACCATATTAAACTCACAGCACTATTCCCAACAGGAGTTATTAATATCGCATTCCAATGTTCTTCACATACAGGAAAATTTAATTTTATTTTAAAGATATTTCTATATATCTCTATATATACCTATACCTGTATATATATATATCCATATAGATATATAGCTATAGATATATATTTTACAATTAAATCATCATATATATCAAAATAAAAAACATTGGAATGTAAAATATGCATAACGCTTCAGGTTTCACGCTTTAGATCTCACACGGTATCAGGTTAGCGCACATGAAGAATTGGTTATCTTAAGGCGCTTTATGTAAATATTAAATATAAAATATTAAAAAAAAAATATTAATTATAGCTATTAATAATTATAGTTACTGTAAAATATAGCTATACATTATACATTCAAATCATTTTTTAGAATTTTTAAGAACATTTTTAATAATTATTTACATTAATTATTAATACTTTAAATATTTTATATTTAATAAATACATAACACATCTTAAAGGGCTATGAAACCCAAATTGTTTCTCTCATGATTCAGATAGAGCAGCAATTTCAGGCAACATTCTAATTTATCCCTCTTATCAATTTCACTTTGTTTTCTCGCTATCTTTATTTGAAAAAGCAGGAATGTAAAGCTCACGAGCTGGCCTATTACCCTGGATAGTGCTGGCTGATTTATAGCTACATTTAGCCACTAATCAGCAAGCGCTACCCAGGTTCTGAACCAAAAATGTGTCAGCTCCTAAGCTTACATTCCTGCTTTTTAAAATAAGGATACCAAGAGAACGAAGAAAATTTGATAATAGTAGTAAATTAGAAAGTTACTTAAAATTGCTGCTCTATCTGAATCATGAAAGAAAAAAATTGGGTTTTATGTCCCTTTAATATAACTTATGTCGGGTTAGATCACATGTAGAATTTGTGTACTCCTGTTGGATATAGGTGTATATAGATACATATAGGTGTATATAGATACATATAGGTGTATATAGATACATATAGGTGTATATAGATACATATAAGTGTATATAGATACATATAGGTGTATATAGATACATATAGGTATATATAGATTAATATAGGTGTATATAGATACATATAGGTGTATATAGATAAATATAGGTGTATATAGATACATATAGGTGTATATAGATACATATAGGTGTATATAGATACATATAGGTATATATAGATACATATAGGTGTATATAGATACATATAGGTGTATATAGATACATATAGGTGTATATAGATACATATAGGTATATATAGATACATATAGGTGTATATAGATACATATAGGTGTCTATAGATACATATACAGGGAGTGCAGAATTATTAGGCAAATTAGTATTTTGACCACATCATCCTCTTTATTCATGTTGTCTTACTCCAAGCTGTATAGGCTCGAAAGCCTACTACCAATTAAGCATATTAGGTGATGTGCATCTCTGTAATGAGAAGGGGTGTGGTCTAATGACATCAACACCCTATATCAGGTGTGCATAATTATTAGGCAACTTCCTTTCCTTTGGCAAAATGGGTCAAAAGAAGTACTTGACAGGCTCAGAAAAGTCAAAAATAGTGAGATATCTTGCAGAGCGATGCAGCACTCTTAAAATTGCAAAGCTTCTGAAGCGTGATCATCGAACAATCAAGCGTTTCATTCAAAATAGTCAACAGGGTCGCAAGAAGCGTGTGGAAAAACCAAGGCGCAAAATAACTGCCCATGAACTGAGAAAAGTCAAGCGTGCAGCTGCCAAGATGCCACTTGCCACCAGTTTGGCCATATTTCAGAGCTGCAACATCACTGGAGTGCCCAAAAGCACAAGGTGTGCAATACTCAGAGACATGGCCAAGGTAAGAAAGGCTGAAAGACGACCACCACTGAACAAGACACACAAGCTGAAAAGTCAAGACTGGGCCCAAGAAATATCTCAAGACTGATTTTTCTAAGGTTTTATGGACTGATGAAATGAGAGTGAGTCTTGATGGGCCAGATGGATGGGCCCGTGGCTGGATTGGTAAAGGGCAGAGAGCTCCAGTCCGACTCAGACGCCAGCAAGGTGGAGGTGGAGTACTGGTTTGGGCTGGTATCATCAAAGATGAGCTTGTGGGGCCTTTTCGGTTGAGGATGGAGTCAAGCTCAACTCCCAGTCCTACTGCCAGTTTCTGGAAGACACCTTCTTCAAGCAGTGGTACAGGAAGAAGTCTGCATCCTTCAAGAAAAACATGATTTTCATGCAAGACAATGCTCCATCACACGCGTCCAAGTACTCCACAGCGTGGCTGGCAAGAAAGGGTATAAAAGAAGAAAATCTAATGACATGGCCTCCTTGTTCACCTGATCTGAACCCCATTGAGAACCTGTGGTCCATCATCAAATGTGAGATTTACAAGGAGGGAAAACAGTACACCTCTCTGAACAGTGTCTGGGAGGCTGTGGTTGCTGCTGCACGCAATGTTGATGGTGAACAGATCAAAACACTGACAGAATCCATGGATGGCAGGCTTTTGAGTGTCCTTGCAAAGAAAGGTGGCTATATTGGTCACTGATTTGTTTTTGTTTTGTTTTTGAATGTCAGAAATGTATATTTGTGAATGTTGAGATGTTATATTGGTTTCACTGGTAAAAATAAATAATTGAAATGGGTATATATTTGTTTTTTGTTAAGTTGCCTAATAATTATGCACAGTAATAGTCACCTGCACACACAGATATCCCCCTAAAATAGCTAAAACTAAAAACAAACTAAAAACTACTTCCAAAACTATTCAGCTTTGATATTAATGAGTTTTTTGGGTTCATTGAGAACATGGTTGTTGTTCAATAATAAAATTAATCCTCAAAAATACAACTTGCCTAATAATTCTGCACTCCCTGTAGGTGTATATAGATACATATAGGTGTATATAGATACATATAGGTGTATATAGATACATATAGGTGTATATAGATACATATAGGTGTATATAGATACATATAGGTATATATAGATACATATAGGTGTATATAGATACATATAGGTGTATATAGATACATATAGGTGTATATAGATAATACATATAGGTGTATATAGATACATATAGGTGTATATAGATACATATAGGTATATATAGATACATATAGGTGTATATAGATACATATAGGTGTATATAGATACCTATAGGTGTATATAGATACATATAGGTATATATAGATACATATAGGTGTATATAGATACATATAGGTGTATATAGATACATATAGGTGTATATAGATACCTATAGGTGTATATAGATACATATAGGTGTATATAGATACATATAGGTATATATAGATACATATAGGTGTATATAGATACATGTAGGTGTATATAGATACATATAGGAATATCTATTTAAAAATACAAATAACATTTTCCTGTATGTGAAGAACATTAGAAAGTGAAATATGCACATTAAATACATAGTCAAACACATTATGAAATATAAAAAAATGTTTAAAAATGCTTTTTACAGTTTTAAGGTATTGAGTGGCAAGAACTTGAAGCTAGAGATAGCGCTCCTCTTGTAATTTCGCACTATGTTCCTAATGTTACGGATGCTCTGCAATGAGCTGTTACTGTGTAGCGTGTTCCAGGGTCAGTAAATATCACCCTGCAACATCACAACTTGAAACTTGAAATAGCTGTGCCATAATTACTTTCAATCTCCATAAATATTGTACAGTGTTCTGATTCTGTTATATCTAAATTGGTCACATTTAAATGTATTTGAAATAAATATAATAATAATAATATAATACAATATATATAAAAGCAATTAATTATCATATTGCAAAAGTTCTGCACACAAAAATAATTGTTTAAAATAGAAAACTGTCATTTGTTTAACCAAGAGTTGCATTCTTTTGCATTGCAGGAACATACCCTTTCAAATACCTCTTGAGTATTTTTAATTTAGATCCTCTGCTTAGGCCAATTAGGGACAGGTGCAAAAGATCTTCTACAAAGATCAAGCAATCATTCTGTAGCATGTTGCAGGGTAGGGGTACTAAGGGCTGTGAGAAGCGATTTGGAGGAGGGAATAAAGCACAAATTCCAGCGGTAAATTGAAGGAAAAGCAGGAACAATAAAACTAACTTTATTTTTTAACAAGTATTATTAAACATTTAGGGCTCAGGACTACTCGGCGGAGGTTACAAAACAGAGGAAGGAGTTGGCCCCTTTCTGTACTTCACGAGCAAGGACGTCAAGTGGACCTACTGTTCCCAGCTAAGCTTCGCCTCCAAACGGCATTGGGAGTTAAATTCTTCCACTCTCCTAAGGCACTGCAAAGCTTCCACGGAAGACCAGCAAGCCCGCACATGATCTGTTTAAAATCAACGAGATGTAGGAAACACATCCATGAGTCTTTAAAATGGCTAAGATAGATATGTTTTTATGCTTTTCTTTGGCCTATTTTGGTTTTTTTTATGCCTCTTACCTGGGCAACTTCAGCGGAGTAGGGATGCCTCCCTCTCTTTGTCCATGAAAGACTGGAGACCAATGGTTAAATTGTTAAATTTAACACTTGTTCGTTCAATGTGTTCTAGGTATGATAACAGAGGCCTCGAAACGGGGTTTCTTATCACCGGCTTTGGTTTGATATTGGTGTACTATGGACACAGGAACAAACAATCTGCTAGTCAACTTATGGGGTACACTTTTCAAACACTACAGCCCACTGGGTGGTTGCTGGGGATTGTACCTCAACTAATTATGCCATATGTTCATATTGTTATTTGTTATTGCTGTTTTTTGGGCTATGTTGTGAGTGGGGGGCGTGTGTCCTTTCTGTGGTGGAGGATCAACATAAAGGATTTTCTTGCCTTGCCCCTGGAACCTCTTCGTGAGGTGGGCTTGCTGGATCGCAATTACAGAAATGTTGGACACACCATGCTGCCTGTTTGCTCCATGCGTTCTGGGTGCATCGTCGAGAGCCTTACATTAAGGTTTATAGCAAAGTGTTGTGCTCTGGTTTGGTTGTGCCACGGACGCTGGAGCGAGGAGCCTGCAGGGCAGGATATGGAACACTTCATTTGCCTGATGTGGCTCCTGGTTCAGATGTTGAAAAGCTTATCCCACATAATTATGCACTCTGCTTATACTGTTATTTATTGTTATTTGGTGGAATATGTTTGGAGGGTGAAGGGGGGAACAGATTGTTTATCTGTTTGCTGCGTTTGTGGCTCGGCCTGGGGAAATTCCTCATATGGCCTCCCAACAGATGTTACGAGTTGGGCACGCTGGGCCGTAGGTGCAGGAACAGAAAAAATTATAGAATTGGCATCCTGCTCTATGGGGATCTGATTGTCGCAACTATATTGTGGTCTAGAGCACCTTTTCATGGTTGGCCTACCTGAATCCACGTATTGTTCAACATGTACTGTCTGTCTGTTGTCCAGATTACCAGGGAGTTAGAGATTTGCGGTTTAAATGTAGAGGGGTGGGTGGGAGATGTTCGGTCACTTGTCTGCTCTCCTCATTTGGGATGCTTTTGGAACAGTTCCTTACATATATCTCTAAAAGTCCTCCAAGCTTTAGTCTCGTGGCGCTGCAGTTGGGGGAGCAGAGAACTGATGGGAGGAGGGGGGGGGGGATTTAATAACCTTGAACTGTTTGTTGAGAACTGGCCGCTGCAGACTCTGGTTCCCTGTTGGCCGTCTTTTGGCCCGTCCCATTTCATACACAGCCGATCCCTGAGTAAATATGCTGCTTAGACTCACTACATGGAATGTTGGTGGAATTAATTCTCCCATTAAGCGAAAAGCTATTCTCACACACCTACGCCATTTGGGAACAGATGTTACCTTCTTACAAGAGACCCATCTTAATGACGACAAACATGCTAAGTTGAGAAGGGACTGGGTGGGGATGACCTCATATCTCTCATATACAAAGGCAAGTAGAGGCTTAACTATCTTGTTTGGGGAAAAAATTGACCACGAAGATTACACACACATGTGGAACACACTGGTACAAGCCCTGACTCCGTATGCGGGATCAGGGTTGATCATAGGTGGAGATTTTAATCTGACACCCTCACTTCCACTTGATAGGGTTTGGCTTCAGGGCAGAGCAGTGAGGGATCCTTATTCAAACTATAAAGCCAGATTTGAAAAGAAAGTGATTGACAGACTGCATTTCGATTTGGAGGTGTGTGATATCTGGTGGTTACGCCATCCGGAGGAGAGAGATTTTACCTGCCTCTCCAAAGCTAAGGCTACCCTCTCCAGAATAGAATCTCGGAGGCCTTCCTGCTGTCATTAGATGCGGAGAAGGCCTTTGATCACGTCGAGTGGTCGCACTTGTTCAGCACCAAGCAGGGTTTTAATTTTTGGGGCCCATTCTTGGATATTGTCTGTAAAATCTATATGGGGCCATGAGCAAACATACTGGTAAATGGTATTTTCTCCCTAGACTTCATCTTGCAGCAGGGCACCCGGCAGAGATGTCCACTATTTCCCTTGCTCTTTGACTTGGCCTTAGAGCCACTTGCGACTAAGATTAGACAGATCTTCCTAGGAACCAGCATTCAAGGCATACCGGTCCAGATTGCACTTTATGCAGATGATATGCTGCTCTTTGTAGAACAATCAAATTCATATATCCCACACATTCTACAGACGATTTTGGAATTCAGTAGCTTCTCAGGCTACATAAATCGGAGATTCTATGGCTCAATAGGCACAAGTACTCGCCCCATGACTACCAATTTGTTAAGGCCCACAATACGCTCACCTACCTGGGCATCCACCTGCACAAAAACCCACACAAGATTTATGAATGAAATATCTCCAGGCAGTGCTCTGCCCTAATTACTCAAATGCAGGGTTGGATGAACTTACCATTTGGTCTCTCCGGCCGTATTAGCCTAGTTAAAATGGTTATCTTAACCTAAGCTTTTGTATCCTCTTCTGGCCCTGCCCTACCTCCTTACCAGAAGTGACTTGACAACCTTGTCCGGAGCTATCAATTCCTTTGTTTGGAGAGGGAAAAAGACTTGCATTGCATCCCATAAACTACACCTCCCTTACTTGAGCGGCGGGCTAGGTCTCCCCAATCTGAAGTTGTATAATTAGGCAGCCCTAATTAGATTGGTGGTTGATTGGCAGAATGGCAGATCAATACTTCCCACTTTTGTATTACACAGTTGGAAGAAGCAGTGAGCGCCCTATCTTATCTACCATATGCCCCTTTGGGCAATATTCCGCCAGCCATCAAAGAGAACCCTCTGTATGAAGATCCTCTTCAGGCATGGCGTCTGGCATTCAAATACCTAAATAAAAAGCATCCCGCACCAAAATTCATCCATATTGTGGGCAATGAGGAGTTCCCAGCGGGCAGCACCTCGGCACCTTTTTAGTGCTGGAAACACTTTCAGTACCTACAGAGGCAATTCTATATCCCCAGTAAACACTTCTATGCATATTCACAACTCAGACATTACATAAATGATTTGCTACAAAAGGACCCAGGGTTCTGGCAGGCCTCCCCTTTTGCCATCTCACATACCTTATTCCAAATGGGAATATTTTTCATCCTCTGAATTCTATAAAAGACTATTAAGACAAAATGAAACAACAGTACAGACAAAGATACTGGCGTATCAATTATGGATATGAGTTAGTCTGGAGAGGGTAAAAGCCGCAACATTAGCGGTTCCACTTAGAGAGGCACAAATCAGATTGCTTCATAGAGATAATATTACCCCGGACCGATTGGCTAAGTGGAACCCTCACCAGCCTAAAACTTGTGTTAAATGTAGTAGTGACACCCCCCATTTCCAGCATTATTTTTATTCCTGTCCAATGATTAGGCAGTTTTGGGGGCGTCTTCAATATTGGTTTAAAACTACACTTGGAGTGGACGTCACCCTTGATACAGACAAGATTTTCCTCTTTCTCTGGGGGCCCATTATAGAACATTGCAAAAACTACTGGCGCTATGCATTTCATTGGCGAGGCATTGTATACTATGTAGATTGATATCTAATAAGGCTCCAACAATAGCACAGTTTAGAAAACTCTTATTTAAGCAGATCTTTATTGAACAGTATGACACCAAACTAGATGTTAAACATAGGCTAGGCCCCTTCCTTAAAAAGTGGCAACCCTACCTATTATCACTCACCCCACCTATACAGAAACAGGTGCTACAACCGTTTCTCCACCACAAAATAATTTTAGCTGCTATATTGAATGGGAAGTGGCCCGCACTTGCTGAACCAATGGACACCCCTCTCACTAAAAATAAATATAAAGGAACTGCTGTTTTGCATTCAATACTTTCGGGGTTGGCTGGTGTGGGGGCAGGGACAGTAGGCCTTTCCTTCCCTTACATACAGTAGCTCTTTCCTTGTTTATGTTTATTTATTTACTTTTCTTGGTATGGGTTCCCTCCCCATTACCTTTTCACTCTATTATCTGTTCTCCTCTACATATTTGTATAACACTGGACCAGATGACTGGGCAATCGTTCTAGAAGTGAAGGCAATACAACAATATTGAAAGGGTACTAGTTAAAATTGTTTAGGGATTATGTAAATTGATGTTATATTTGTTTGTATATATATGTAAAAAAAAATTTGGAGTGCAGCCTTTGCCACGGTGCAGGGACAACAACCTTGAGACAATATTGAATGGAGCATAACTCTGATACAACTATCTCGCAAAGTAGAAGAGATATTGGACATTCCTAAACAAGAGATCAAATACAACTCTATGGCCCCTATTTAAGAAAGGTCTTGCGGACCTGATCCGACACTGCGGATCAGGTCCGCAAGACCTCGCTGAATGCAGAGAAACAGCCCCAAAGCATGATGTCGCCACCCCCATGCTTCACAGTAGGTATGGTGCTCTTTGGTTGCAACTCAGCATTCTCTCTCCTCCAAACACGACGAGTTGTGTTTCTACCAAACAGTTCTACTTTGGTTTCATCTGACCATATGACATTCTCCCAATCTGCTTCTGGATCATCCAAATGCTCTCTAGCATACTTCAGACGGACCCGGACATGTACTGGCTTAAGCAGGGGGACACGTCTGGCACTGCAGGATCTAAGTCCCTGGCGGCGTAGTGTGTTACTGATGGTAGCCTTTGTTACGTTGGTCCCAGCTCTCTGCAGGTCATTCACTAGGTCCCCCTGTGTGGTTCTGGGATGTTTACTCACCGTTCTTGTGATCATTTTGACCCCACGGGGTGAGATCTTGTGTGGAGCCCCAGATCGAGGGAGATTATCAGTGGTCTTGTATGTCTTCCATTTTCTAATTATTGCTCCCACAGTTGATTTCTTCACATCAAGCTGCTTGCCTATTGCAGATTCAGTTTTCCCAGCCTGGTGCAGGTCTACAATTTTGTTTCTGGTGTCCTTCGACAGCTCTTTGGTCTTCACCATAGTGGAGTTTGGAGTGTGACTGTTTGAGGTTGTGGACAGGTGTCTTTTATACTGATAACAAGTTCAAACAGGTGCCATTAATACAGGTAATGAGTGGAGGACAGAGGAGCCTCTTAAAGAAGAAGATACAGGTCTGTGAGAGACAGAAATCTTGCTTGTTTGTAGGTGACCAAATACTTATTTTCCACCATAATATGCAAATAAATTCTTTCCAAATCAGACAATGTGATTGTCTGGATTTGTTTCCACATTTTGTCTCTCATAGTTGAGGTATACCTATGATGAAAATTACAGACCTCTCTCATCTTCTTAAGTGGGAGAACTTGCACAATTGGTGGCTGACTAAATACTTTTCTGCCCCACTGTATATATGTGTGTGTGTACATATGTATTCATGTATTTATATGTATATGTAGATTGGAGCCCTTTGAAGTAAAATACTTGAAAGTATGAAAAAGCATTTTTATTCAATATTAATATTTTATAACGTGTTAAATGTGAACATAATGTAAATATTTTGCATTCTAATGTTCTTCACATAATTCGGTTTGCGTGCACTCACAAACCGATAAATAATCTGTAGAAAGCATTATCGTTTATCGACTGCTGCCAACGGCCCGTTATAACCCAATTTCGGCAACCGGACTCTGGCTTCCGAAAACATTATTGTGTCAAAGTATCAGAAGCCGCTAATCTTTAAATTATACCCGGTTACCAATGCCCCCGCAAACTGTAAATACACTGACGGAGGCTACCGATACATTAACATAAATTACACCCAGCTCAACTAGGTATAAAACAGGAAAAAGGTGCTCTTTGAGACCTTTGTCCCATTGAAATCTAACCCGACACGTCAAAACCCTTCTATCCGCAATCCCCCCACATCGCAACTTATAATAAATGAATTAACCTCTAAAAAGCCATACCCCACAACGCAAACTAGCTATTTAAACTATTAACCCTTAATCCTCAATGCCCCCACAATGCAAACTATTTAAACTATTAGCCCCTAAACTGTAATGCCCCCACAACGCAAAATATCTATTTAAACTATTAGCCCCTAATCCGCAATGCCCCCACAACGCAAACTATCTATTAAATCTATTACCCCCTAATCCGCAATGCCCCCAGATCGCAAACTATCTATTTAAACTATTAACCCCTAATCCGCCATTAACCCACATCACAATTAACCTAATAAATCTATTAACCCCTAAACCGCCAAACCCCACAATGCAAATAACTAATTACTAAGCCCCCTAAGCTAGCACCCCCTAAATTAACCCCATTACATAAATTAAAATAATCCTTAAGTACAATTAAAATTAAAAAAACTAACAATACTTAAAAAAAAAAAATTAAGCTAAAATTAGATAAAAAAAGTCTAACATCACATAAAATAATAAATAAAATTATCAAAAATTTAAAAAATTAAACCTAATCCCTATCGGCTAGATTTAGAGTTTTGTCGGTAACGACCCGCGTAGCTAACGCCGGCTTTTTTCTGGCCGCACCTTTAAAATAACTCTGGTATTGAGAGTCCACAGAATCGCTGCGTTAGGCTCCAAAAAAGGAGCGTAGAGCATTTTTAACGCAACTGCAACTCTCGATACCAGAGTTGCTTACGGACGCGGCCAACCTCAAAAACGTGCTCATGCACGATTCCCCCATAGGAAACAATGGGGCTGTTTGAGCTGAAAAAAAACCTAACACCTGCAAAAAAGCCGCGTTCAACTCCTAACGCAGCCCCATTGTTTGCTATGGGGAAACACTTCCTACGTCTGCACCTAACACCCTAACATGAACCCCGAGTCTAAACACCCCTAACCTTACACTTATTAACCCCTAATCTGCCGCCCCCCGCTATAGCTGACCCCTGCATATTATTTTTAACCCCTAATCTGCCGCTCCGTAAACCGCCGCTACTTACATTATCCTTATGTACCCCTAATCTGCTGCCCCTAACACCGCCGACCCCTATATTATATTTATTAACCCCTAATCTGCCACCCACAACGTCGCCCCCACCTGCCTACACTTATTAACCCCTAATCTGCCGAGCGGACCGCACCGCTACTATAATAAAGTTATTAACCTCTAATCCGCCTCACTAACCCTATCATAAATAGTATTAACCCCTAATCTGCCCTCCCTAACATCGCCAACACCTAACTTCAATTACGACCGGAGCTCACCGCTATTCTAATAAATGTATTAACCCCTAAAGCTAAGTCTAACCCTAACACTAACACCCCCCTAAATTAAATATAATTTTAATCTAACGAAATTAATTAACTCTTATTAAATAAATTATTCCTATTTAAAGCTAAATACTTACCTGTAAAATAAATCCTAATATAGCTACAATATAAATTATTATTACATTGTAGCTATTTTAGGATTAATATTTATTTTACAGGCAACTTTGTAATTATTTTAACCAGGTACAATAGCTAATAAATAGTTAAGAACTATTTAATAGTTACCTAGTTAAAATAATTACAAAATTACCTGTAAAATAAATCCTAACCTAAGTTACAATTAAACCTAACACTATACTATCATTAAATTAATTAAATAAAATACCTACAATTACCTACAATTAAACCTAACACTACACTATCAATAAATTAATTAAATACAATATCTACAAATAACTACAATGAAATAAACTAACTACAAAAAATAAAAAAGAACTAAGTTACAAAAAATAAAAAAATATTTACAAACATAAGAAAAATATTACAACAATTTTAAACTAATTACACCTACTCTAAGCCCCCTAATAAAATAACAAAGACCCCCAAAATAAAAAATGCCCTACCCTATTCTAAATTACTAAAGGTCAAAGCTCTTTTACCTTACCAGCCCTGAACAGGGCCCTTTGCGGGGCATGCCCCAAGAAGTTCAGCTCTTTTGCCTGTAAAAAAAAACATACAATACCCCCCCCAACATTACAACCCACCACCCACATACCCCTAATCTAACCCAAACCCCCCTTAAATAAACCTAACCTGAGCCAATAGAATGCAAGCTCAATCTGATTGGCTGATTGGATCAGCCAATCGGATTGAACTTGATTCTGATTGGCTGATTCCATCAGCCAATCAGAATATTCCTACCTTAATTCCAATTGGCTGATAGAATCCTATCAGCCAATCGGAATTCGAGGGACGCCATCTTGGATGACGTCCCTTAAAGGAACCGTCATTCTTCAGTTGGACGTCGCCGGATGAAGATGGGTCCGCGGTGGAGGTCTTCAGGATGGAGCCGGTCGTCATCGGATGAAGATAGAAGATGCCGCTTGGATCAAGATGGTTGCCGGTCCGGATCGCCTCTTCTTCCCGGATAGGATGAAGACTTTGGAGCCTCTTCTGGACCTCTTCAGCCGCCGGATGATGGATCGCCAGCCCCCGCTTGGGTTGGATGAAGATTTTGGAGCCAGGACGGATCGGTGATACCTGGTGAGGTGAAGACAAGGTAGGATGATCTTCAGGGGCTTAGTGTTAGGTTTATTTAAGGGGGGTTTGGGTTAGATTAGGGGTATGTGGGTGGTGGGTTGTAATGTTGGGGGGGGTATTGTATTGTCATATAACTGCATGTAATAGACACTACTATACAGAATATGTACAGATACTGATATAAATATACAGTATACACTAATTGTCATATAACTGCATGTAACAAACACTACTATACAGAATATGTACAGATACTGATATAAATATACAGTATACACCAATTGTCATATAACTGCATGTAATAGACACTACTATACAGAATATGTACAGATACTGATATAAATATACAGTATACACCAATTGTCATATAACTGCATGTAATAGACACTACTATACAGAATATGTACGGATACTGATATAAATATACAGTTTACACTAATTGTCATAACTGAATGTAATAGACACTAGTATACAGAATATGTAGACACAGCATCCACTGCTGCACTGTCACATGGGGGTCTCCATTTCAGCCACACTCCTAGGTCTGGCAATAGACAAGGAGGTGGTGTCGGTATTTTACTTTCTTCTCATTGCACCTTCCAACAAATACAGCCCTTCTCTTCCCTCATATTTTCTTTTGAACCACACATGATTTGTTTATTTTCTCCCCTCTCTATACGTGTTGCAGTCATATACCGCCCCCCTGGCTCCCCAACTCAATTTTTAGATCACTTTGCTGCCTGGCTTCCTTATTTCCTTTCCTCGGTGACCCCTGCCCTCATTCTTGGCGACTTTAACATCCCTCTTGACAAATCCACTGCCTCCTCTGCAAAACAACTTCTTCAACTGAATTCCTCTTTCGGCCTGTCACAATGGACTGACTCTCCCACTCACAAAGACGGTCATTCCCTTGATCTGATTTTCACCTATCGATGCACTCTTTCAAATTTAACAAACTCCCCTATTCCTCTCTCTGACCATCATCTCCTAACTTGCAACATCACTTCCTTACCTACAACTCCCCCTCCCTCTACCCCTCACACCAAACTTCACAGAAGCACTAAGTCACTAGATCTGCATCAGCTCGCTAGCTCTCTAAAACCTCTCCTCTCATCCATCACCTCCTTTTCCTGCCCTGACCAATCTGTCTGCCAGTATAATTCCACCCTTACATCGATCATTGACACCCTGGCCCCTCCAACCTTAGCTCAGAAACCACACTCTCATCCTCAGCCCTGGCATTCTCCCCTGACACGATACCTACACAGATGCTCCTGTACTGCTGAGCGACATTGGAGGAAATCTCGGAGTTCAGCTGACTTTCTTCACTACAAGTTCATCCTGAACTCCTACTATTCTGCCCTTAATCTTTATAAGCAACAATATTTTTCTAATCTCATCTCTACTCTTTCCTCTAACCCTAAACGTCTGTTCTCCATGTTCAACACTCTTCTTCGCCCACCCCACCTCCTAACACAACCTCTCTCTCAGCTCAAGATTTTGCAAGCCACTTCAACAACAAAATTGGCTCCATCAGAAGTGAAATCAGCTCTCAACATACTTCCAATCTCCCACCCCCTCAAAAGCTCACGATCACCCAAAACCCAAATATCCAAAAATGCAGCTCTTTTGCCCCTGTTAATGAGGATGAAGTTTCTGCCCTTATACTGTCCTCCCACTTCACTACCTGTCCCCTAGACCCCATCTCCTCACAGCTACTCCCCTCCCTCTCTTCTACCCTTACCCCCATACGCACACACATTTTCAACCTCTCCCTCAGCACTGGTATATTTCCCTCATCTCTAAAACATGCACTGGTAACACCTATCCTCAAAAAACCTTCCCTTGATCCAACCTCCTCTTCCAATTACCGCCCTATTTCCCTACTCCCTCTTGCCTCAAAGCTCCTCGAAAAGCTAGTTTACGCACGTCTATCCCATTTCCTTACACTAAACTCTCTTCTTGACCCACTGCAATCTGGATTTCATTCCCATCACTCTACAGAGACAGCAATTGTCAAGGTTACCAATGACCTACTTACAGCTAAATCCAAAGGCCACTTCTCTCTGCTTATCCTCCTTGACCTGTCTGCAGCCTTTGACACTGTTGACCACCCTCTTCTGTTCCAAACCTTCCAATCCTTCGGCATCTGTGACACAGCTCTCTTGTGGTTCTCTTCCTATCTGACTAACCGTACATTTAGTGTAGCCTTCTCCGGAGCATCCTCTGCCCCGTTACCACTTTCTGTTGGGGTACCTCAAGGCTCTGTCCTTGGTCCCCTTCTCTTTTCAATCTACACTTCGTCACTAGGTTCCTTAATAAAGTCCCATGGGTTTCAATACCATTTGTATGCTGATGACACCCAAATCTACCTCTCTGCACCAGACCTACCTCCTTCCTTACTAACCCGTGTCACTAACTGTCTTTCTCACATCTCATCTTGGATGTCCTCTAACTAACTTAAGGTAAATCTCTCCAAAACTGAACTCCTTATTTTTCCCCCTTCTTCCAATGTCTCCACCCCCAAAATTTCTATAACTGTTGATAATTCCATCATTACCCCTACCCCGCACGCCCGATGTCTTGGGGTCACACTTGACTCAGATCTTTCCTTCACTAGCAATAGAATAATGGGGGTTGGTTAGTCCCTCTATTTGTACTCAGCTTAGGGATTGTCTTAGCGCTTGGCCACTACACCATATTTCTTCAGATCTTTCCTTCACTCCTCACATTCAGTCCTTTGCTAAAGCCTGCCGCTTCCACCTTAAAAACATCGCTAAAATTAGACATTTCCTTACACAAGATACAACCAAGATTTTAATCCACTCTCTCATCCTTTCCCGCCTCGACTACTGCAATTCCGTCCTCTCTGGTCTACCTAGCTGCCGCATAGCTCCTTTACAATCCATTATGAATGCCTCTGCCAGGCTCATCTTCCTTACTCGTTGCTCTTCATCTGCTGCACCTCTCTGCCCATCCCTTCACTGGCTTCCTCTTGCCTCTAGGATTAAACATAAAATCCTCACCCTGACATATAAAGCTCTCAACTGCACTGCTCCCCACTACATCTCAGAACTTTTCTCTAGATACTCTCCCTCCCGTCCCCTTCGATCAGCTCAGGATCTCCTCCTCTCCTCCTCTCTTGTTACTTCCTCACATTCACGTTTACAGGACTTCTCCAGACTGGCCCCCATCTTGTGGAATTCCCTGCCTCACTCCATAAGACTCTCCCCTAGTTTTTACAGCTTCAAGCACTCCCTAAAAACTCTACTATTCAGGGATGCATACAACCAACACTAACCTTTCCTATCGCCATTGCTTTCCCCTTGAACCCCTTAGAATGTAAGCCTATGGGCCCAGCTGTTTACAGATCGCTTCATAAGAGCCGACTACAACAGTGAAACTCTCGGCAGGGCCCTCTACCCACTTGACCCCTACAAAAGCTATCCTGTACACCGACTATGTTTACAGCGCTGCGGAATCTGTTGGCGCTCTACAAATACCTGATAATAATAATAATAATAATAATATGTACAGATACTGATATAAATATACAGTATACACTAATTGTTATAAAACTGGATGTAATAGACACTACTATACAGAATTTGTACAGATACTGATATAAATATACAGTATACACTAATTGTCATATAACTGCATGTAATAGACACTACTATACAGAATATGTACAGATACTGATATAAATATACAGTATACACTAATTGTCATATAACTGCATGTAATAGACACTACTATACAGAATGTGTACAGATACTGATATAAATACACAGTATACACTAATTGTCATATAACTGCATGTAATAGACACTGCTATACAGAATATGTACAGATACTGATATAAATATACAGTATACACTAATTGTCATATAACTACATGTAATAGACACTACTATACAGAATATGTACAGATACTGATATAAATATACAGTATACACTAATTGTCATATAACTGCATGTAATATACACTACTATTCAGAATATGTACAGATACTGATATAAATATACAGTATACACTAATTGTCATATAACTGCATGTAACAGACACTACTCTACAGAATAAGTACAGATACTGATATAAATATACAGTATACACTAATTGTCATATAACTGCATGTAATAGACACTACTATACAGAATATGTACAGATACTGATATAAATATTCAGTATACACTAATTGTCATATAACTGCATGTAATAGACACTACTATACAGAATATGTACAGATACTGATATAAATATACAGTATATACTAATTGTCATATAACTGCATGTATAGACACTACTATACAGAGTATGTACAGATACGGATATAAATATACAGTATATACTAATTACATATAACTGCATGTAATAGACACTACTATACAGAATATGTACAGATACTGATATAAATATACAGTATACACTAATTGTCATATAACTGCATGTAACAGACACTACTATACAGAATATGTACAGATACTGATATAAATATACAGTATACACTAATTGTCATATAACTGCATGTAATAGACACTACTATACAGAATATGTACAGATACTGATATAAATATACAGTATATACTAATTGTCATATAACTGCATGTAATATACACTACTATACAGAATATGTACAGATACTGATATAAATATACATTATACACTAATTGTCATATAACTGCATGTAATAGACACTACTATACAGAATATGTACAGATAATGATATAAATATACAGTATACACTAATTGTCATATAACTGCATGTAATAGACACTACTATACAGAATATGTACAGATACTGATATAAATATACAGTATATACTAATTGTCATATAACTGCATGTAATAGACACTACTATACAGAATATGTACAGATGCTGATATAAATATACAGTATACACTAATTGTCATATAACTGCATGTAACAGACACTACTATACAGAATATGTACAGATACTGATATAAATATACAGTATACACTAATTGTCATATAACTGCATGTAATAGACACTACTATACAGAATATGTACAGATACTGATATAAATATACAGTATATACTAATTGTCATATAACTGCATGTAATATACACTACTATACAGAATATGTACAGATACTGATATAAATATACAGTATACACTAATTGTCATATAACTGCATGTAATAGACACTACTATACAGAATATGTACAGATAATGATATAAATATACAGTATACACTAATTGTCATATAACTGCATGTAATAGACACTACTATACAGAATATGTACAGATGCTGATATAAATATACAGTATACACTAATTGTCATATAACTGCATGTAATAGACACTAGTATACAGAATATGTACAGATACTGATATAAATATACAGTATACACTAATTGTCATACAACTGCATGTAATAGACACTACTATACAGAATATGTACAGATACTAATATAAATATACAGTATATACTAATTGTCATATAACTGCATGCAACAGACACTACTATACAGAATATGTACAGATACTGATATAAATATACAGTATACACTAATTGTCATATAACTGCATGTAATAGACACTACTATACAGAATATGTACAGATACTGATATAAATATACAGTATATACTAATTGTCATATAACTGCATGTAATAGACACTACTATACAGAATATGTACAGATACTGATATAAATATACAGTATACACTAATTGTCATATAACTGCATGTAATAGACACTACTATACAGAATATGTACAGGTACTGATATAAATATACAGTATACACTAATTGTCATATAACTGCATGTAACTGACACTACTATACAGAATATGTACAGATGCTGATATAAATATACAGTTTACACTAATTGTCATACAACTGCATGTAATAGACACTACTATACAGAATATGTACAGATACTGATATAAATATACAGTATACACTAATTACATATAACTGCATGTAATAGACACTACTATACAGAATATGTACAGATACTGATATAAATATACAGTATATACTAATTGTCATATAACTGCATGTAACAGACACTACTATACAGAATATGTACAGATACTGATATAAATATACAGTATACACTAATTGTCATATAACTGCATGTAATAGACACTACTATACAGAATATGTACAGATACTGATATAAATATACAGTATATACTAATTGTCATATAACTGCATGTAATATACACTACTATACAGAATATGTACAGATACTGATATAAATATACAGTATACACTAATTGTCATATAACTGCATGTAATAGACACTACTATACAGAATATGTACATTGTGGCAAACCTAGGCACTTCTGGACTATAACGTAAGAAAGGTTGTCTATAGGCTGTATATTGTGCTATGTAGATGTGACAGACCCTTCTGTCAGCCCTGAAGGAGTTAACTGTGTTCAGCTTTAGCCTCAGCTATTGTGCACTGTCATTAATGTTATTGATACACAGTCCATTGTTTAATCAACCTCAGAGAGCAGACCCTAGATGATAAGGAAAGCCAAGTGTGTGTCTGTGTTTAAATTGTTATCAGCTTGAGCAAGGTATTCTATTGTATCATGTAAAAGGGCGTGTTCCCTCCATTCAATGTACAACATTCTTTCAACCCCCCTTCTGGGGGGGTCAGACCTGCATAAATACTGGGCATATGAGCCTTAATAAAAGTCTTTTCTGTTTAAACCTGAAAACTGGCTGGGTTGTGAATTGCTGCTTCCCTATGCAGAACATTGTTCCCTGGTGTTAACCCTTGGTTTTCCTGTTGGTACCGTTACAATTGGTGGCAGCGGTGGGATGAACCTTATCGCCCAGAAGAGCAACTACACAAGCCAGTAACCTCAGGAAGAGGGGGATTACTACAATACTGACTAAGATGGAAGGAGTACCAGGGACCAAAGGGAATGGAGATGGATTATTCTAAGCTAAAGAGACAAACGTTAAAGGAACTGCTAGAAGCCAGGGGAAAGATAGGCAGCAGCAAACCCAAGGCTATATTAATGGCTGAGCTGATGGAGGGAGACAGAGCTCGCAGCGCTACGCCTCCAGCAGCCATGGAGGAGACCCTATACCAGAGGGAAATGAGGACCAGGCTGGAATTTTTACCCCAACCTGTACCATGGGATATGCTATCCGTGGTAATGGCAGATGTGCAGGAGTACGTGATGGCACACAGTCCGCGGAATGCATCCTCCCGAGCAGAATCCATTTTGGATGCACTCAGCAACCCAGTAAGACCCAAAATCCCATACCATGCATTTAAAATGTTTTGTGAGGAGAAGGATGAGATCGATGGGTATTTACAGGATTTTGAGAGACTGTGTGAGTTACATGATTTGGAGCAGTCCGTATGGGTGCCGGTGCTAGCAGGCAAGCTAGCCGGTAGAGCAGCGGAAGCGTATCGCGCTGTACCCAGGGAGGACAGCAAGGATTACGCTAAAGTGAAGAGAGCGATCTTGGAAAGATATGCCATTACCTCAGAGGCATACCGGCGCAAGTTTAGAGGCCTGCGCAAGCCAGAAAGAGATTCACATGCAGAGTGGGCCCACAAGCTGGATCAAGCATCTCAAGGGTGGATACAGGCCAGCCAAGCTACCACCATGG
This sequence comes from Bombina bombina, assembly GCF_027579735.1. Classification (NCBI taxonomy): domain Eukaryota; kingdom Metazoa; phylum Chordata; class Amphibia; order Anura; family Bombinatoridae; genus Bombina; species Bombina bombina. The sequence continues at coordinate 1,269,865,117 of NC_069501.1, forward strand.
AAGAATTGCGACAACTGATGCTGTTGGAGCAATTCTTTAACGGCTTGTCCCCAGAAGCCCAAGAATGGGGGAGAGATCGAAAACCTCTCACCTTAACCGAAGCAGCCAGATTAGCAGACCAGCATTTTGATGCCAGGAGGCACCATGGACTACAGCCTAACAACGGACGGGCGAATATACAATGCCACACCTGCAAGCAGTGGGGACATATGGCACGTGAGTGCACCCAAAATCGGAGTAGACAAGCTTGGAACCAGGTCAGACAGAACCAGGCCCCAAGGGCGGCTGCTCACCATTACCAAACGGAGCCAGCCGCTCATGAGGTGTTGAGCACCCAAGCCGAGGAACCCCTGGGAATTCTGCATGAGGTGATGTCGGTCCGGGCCTCCGATAACTGGCAACATCACCGCCAGCTGGGGACCGTAGAGGGTAAGGAGGTCCAGGGACTTCGGGATTCGGGAGCTACTTTAACCCTGATAGCTCCCCATTTGGTGCCGGATACAGTACACACGGGCGGATCCGTGGCAGTACGAGGGGCAGGGGGAGCGGTATACCGATTGCCCACTGCTAGAGTGGAGTACAGACCCCCAGTCACCCCAGCAGCTGTCAGTTACCAGCCCCCGGCGCACCGCTATACCACACGGCCTCCGGCCACGAACTACCCTCAGAGAGCCCGGTTCAATTCGCGGGGCTACTCACAACCTATTCGGTGCTTTGGATGTAAGCGACTAGGGCACAAAAGACCAGAGTGTCCCCTAAACGCAGCAAATCAAGCACAGTCCTGGAGAAGACCCGCCGGCGGAATCCCACATAATCCTCAGCCTGCGGCCCGCTACGTAGAGGCGCCAGAATGCTGGGGCAGCCTACATGAAGCAGACCCCGTGCAAGCTGCCCACCGGAATAACCGGCAGCGGGTTAAAGTGAATGGGAAGGAGGTCAGTGGTCTACGGGATACTGGTGCTACCATGACCTTGCTTCAAGAGAACTTGGTGTCTGAGAAACAGCACACTGGAGACACTATGGCTGTGAGGGTAGCAGGGGGCACTGTGTTCCGCCTACCTGTTGCCAGGGTACATTTGGATTGGGGAGTGGGCGCTAGACTTGTGAATGTGGGGGTCAAGAAGGACTTACCTGCTGATGTTCTCCTTGGAAATGACTTGGCCCCCCCTTGTTTCTGCCTATGCTCCCATGGATCCCGCTGATGTTAACCCTGTGACTACCCAAGCCCAGTCCCTCTGGAAAGAGACGCTTCCATGTTTGGAGTGGGGGCAGTACTGAGCCAAGTTGGAGCAGATGGCGGAGAACACCCCGTAGCTTACTTGAGCCGAAAGTTGTTGCCCCGGACATCCCCAAGCCGATCCGTTGGGATCAGACTGTGTATGCCGGCTTGGTTCTGGGGGAGCATTGTGGCAAACCTAGCCACTTCTGGACTATAACGTAAGAAAGGTTGTCTATAGGCTGTATATTGTGCTATGTAGATGTGACAGACCCTTCTGTCAGCCCTGAAGGAGTTAACTGTGTTCAGCTTTAGCCTCAGCTATTGTGCACTGTCATTAATGTTATTGATACACAGTCCATTGTTTAATCAACCTCAGAGAGCAGACCCTAGATGATAAGGAAAGCCAAGTGTGTGTCTGTGTTTAAATTGTTATCAGCTTGAGCAAGGTATTCTATTGTATCATGTAAAAGGGCGTGTTCCCTCCATTCAATGTACAACATTCTTTCAACCCCCCTTCTGGGGGGGTCAGACCTGCATAAATACTGGGCATATGAGCCTTAATAAAAGTCTTTTCTGTTTAAACCTGAAAACTGGCTGGGTTGTGAATTGCTGCTTCCCTATGCAGAACATTGTTCCCTGGTGTTAACCCTTGGTTTTCCTGTTGGTACCGTTACATACAGATAATGATATAAATATACAGTATACACTAATTGTCATATAACTGCATGTAATAGACACTACTATACAGAATATGTACAGATGCTGATATAAATATACAGTATACACTAATTGTCATATAACTGCATGTAATAGACACTAGTATACAGAATATGTACAGATACTGATATAAATATACAGTATACACTAATTGTCATACAACTGCATGTAATAGACACTACTATACAGAATATGTACAGATACTAATATAAATATACAGTATATACTAATTGTCATATAACTGCATGTAACAGACACTACTATACAGAATATGTACAGATACTGATATAAATATACAGTATACACTAATTGTCATATAACTGCATGTAATAGACACTACTATACAGAATATGTACAGATACTGATATAAATATACAGTATATACTAATTGTCATATAACTGCATGTAATAGACACTACTATACAGAATATGTACAGATACTGATATAAATATACAGTATACACTAATTGTCATATAACTGCATGTAATAGACACTACTATACAGAATATGTACAGGTACTGATATAAATATACAGTATACACTAATTGTCATATAACTGCATGTAACTGACACTACTATACAGAATATGTACAGATGCTGATATAAATATACAGTTTACACTAATTGTCATACAACTGCATGTAATAGACACTACTATACAGAATATGTACAGATACTGATATAAATATACAGTATACACTAATTACATATAACTGCATGTAATAGACACTACTATACAGAATATGTACAGATACTGATATAAATATACAGTATATACTAATTGTCATATAACTGCATGTAATAGACACTACTATACAGAATATGTACAGATACTGATATAAATATACAGTATACACTAATTGTCATATAATTGCATGTAATAGACACTACTATACAGAATATGTACAGATACTGATATAAATATACAGTATACACTAATTACATATAACTGCATGTAATAGACACTACTATACAGAATATGTACAGATACTGATATAAATATACAGTATACACTAATTGTCATATAACTGCATGTAATAGACACTACTATACAGAATATGTACAGATACTGATATAAATATACAGTATACACTAATTGTCATATAACTGCATGTAATAGACACTGCTATACAGAATATGTACAGATACTGATATAAATATACAGTATACACTAATTGTCATATAACTGCATGTAATAGACACTAGTATACATAATATGTACAGATACTGATAAAAATATACAGTATACACTAATTGTCATATAACTGCATAAAATATACACTACTATACAGAATATGTACAATTATAAATATAGAAAATGTATATTTTGAAAATCGTGTCCCAGATGGAACAAGATATTTCAAAAGACCTTGGCGCTGCAACAAAATGCGGCTAAAACTAGTGATTGGATAAACAGTGACATAGGTCAAGATGCATAAAGTGTAAAATCTTTGACCTCAGTAATGAGATTTAAAAGATACAATGTAAAATTTATTAATACAATATCAAACAAAATAAAAAAACATAAAAAAGCTGATCAGCAAGAGAACAATAATAAAAATGTAGCAATCAAATAACTTAAAACAATGTAGCAAATATCAGTGTAGCATCAAGAAATGGAGACAACAAAACAACCCTGGAGCTAATAAGCGATCCAAATGTTGAAAATCCGGAATGAGAGTAAGCAATCGACATCCACAGCTGATTCCTTGAGAAGCAGAGTAAGGCTGGAACGACAAACGGATCCAAATCAAAGAAAAGCAGAAAACCAAAATTAAGGTGTTCACTTTTACTTACACCGGCCTAGATTTGGAGTTTGGCGTTAGCCGTGAAAACCAGCGTTAGAGGCTCCTAACGCTGGTTTTAGGCTAACTCCGGTATTTGGAGTCAATCAAAATAGGGTCTAACGCTCACTTTTCAGCCGCGACTTTTCCATACCGCAGATCCCCTTACGTAAATTGCGTATCCTATCTTTTCAATGGGATCTTTCTAACTCCGGTATTTAGAGTCGTGTCTGAAGTGAGCGTTAGACATCTAACGACAAAACTCCAGCCGCAGGAAAAAAGTCAGTAGTTAAGAGCTTTTTGGGCTAACGCCGGTTCATAAAGCTCTTAACTACTGTACTCTAAAGTACACTAACACCCATAAACTACCTATGTACCCCTAAACCGAGGCCCCCCCACATCGCCGCCACTCGATTAAATTTTTTTAACCCCTAATCTGCCGACCGCCACCTACGTTATACTTATGTACCCCTAATCTGCTGCCCCTAACACCGCCGACCCCTATATTATATTTATTAACCCCTAATCTGCCCCCCTCAACGTCGCCTGCACCTGCCTACACTTATTAACCCCTAATCTGCCGAGCGGACCGCACCGCTACTATTATAAAGTTATTAACCCCTAATCCGCCTCACTGCCGCCTCACTAACCCTATAAGAAATAGTATTAACCCCTAATCTGCCCTCCCTAACATCGCCGACACCTAACTTCAATTATTAACCCCTAATCTGCCGACCGGAGCTCACCGCTATTCTAATAAATGGATTAACCCCTAAAGCTAAGTCTAACCCTAACACTAACACCCCCCTAAATTAAATATAATTTTAATCTAACGAAATATTAAATAAATTATTCCTATTTAAAGCTAAATACTTACCTGTAAAATAAACCCTAATATAGCTACAATATAAATTATAATTACATTGTAGCTATTTTAGGATTAATATTTATTTTACAGGCAACTTTGTAATTATTTTAACCAGGTACAATAGCTATTAAATAGTTAAGAACTATTTAATAGTTACCTAGTTAAAATAATTACAAAATTACCTGTAAAATAAATCCTAACTTAAATTACAATTAAACCTAACACTATACTATCATTAAATTAATTAAATAAAATACCTACAATTACCTACAATTAAACCTAACACTACACTATCAATACATTAATTAAATACAATATCTACAAATAAATACAATGAAATAAACTAACTAAAGTACAAAAAATAAAAAAGAACTAAGTTACAAAAAATAAAAAAATATCTACAAACATAAGAAAAATATTACAACAATTTTAAACTAATTACACCTACTCTAAGCCCCCTAATAAAACAACAAAGCCCCCCAAAATAAAAAATGCCCTACCCTATTCTAAATTACTAAAGTTAAAAGCTTTTTTACCTTACCAGCCCTGAACAGGGCCCTTTGTGGGGCATGCCCCAAGAAGTTCAGCTCTTTTGCCTGTAAAAAAAACATACAATACCCCCCCCAACATTACAACCCACCACCCACATACCCCTAATCTAACCCAAACCCCCCTTAAATAAACCTAACACTAAGCCCCTGAAGATCATCCTACCTTGTCTTCACCTCACCAGGTATCACCGATCCGTCCTGGCTCCAAAATCTTCATCCAACCCAAGCGGGGTTGGCGATCCATCATCCGGTGGCTGAAGAGGTCCAGAAGAGGCTCCAAAGTCTTCATCCTATCCGGGAAGAAAAGGCGGCATCCAAGCGGCATCTTCTATCTTCATCCGATGGCGACCGGCTCCATCCTGAAGACCTCCACCGCGGACCCATCTTCTTCCGGCTACGTCCAACTGAAGAATGACGGTTCCTTTAAGGGACGTCATCCAAGATGGCGTCCCTCGAATTCCGATTGGCTGATAGGATTCTATCAGCCAATCGAAATTAAGGTAGGAATTTTCTGATTGGCTGATGGAATCAGCCAATCAGAATCAAGTTCAATCCGATTGGCTGATCCAATCAGCCAATCAGATTGAGCTTGCATTCTATTGGCTGATTGGAACAGCCAATAGAATGCAAGTTCAATCTGATTGGCTGATTGGATCAGCCAATCGGATTGAACTTGATTCTGATTGGCTGATTCCATCAGCCAATCAGAATATTCCTACCTTAATTCCGATAGGCTGATAGAATCCTATCAGCCAATCGGAATTCGAGGGACGCCATCTTGGATGACGTCCCTTAAAGGAACCGTCATTCGTCGTTCAGTCGTCGGCCAGGATGGATGTTCGGCGTTGGAGGGCTTCAGGATCCTGCCGCTCCGCTCCGGATGGATGACCATAGAAGATCCCGCTTGGATGAAGACTTCAATCGGATGGAAGACCTCTTCTGCCCCGCTTGGATGAAGACTTCAGCCGGATCATGGACCTCTTCAGCCCCCCGCTTGGGCTTGGATCAGGACATCGGAGGAGCTCTTCTGGACCGATCGGTGAACCTGGCAGGGTGAAGACAAGGTAGGAAGATCTTCAGGGGCTTAGTGTTAGGTTTATTTAAGGGGGTTTGGGTTAGATTAGGGGTATGTGGGTGGTGGGTTGTAATGTTGGGGGGGGTATTGTATGTTTTTTTTTACAGGCAAAAGAGCTGAACTTCTTGGGGCATGCCCTGCAAAGGGCCCTGTTCAGGGCTGGTAAGGTAAAAGAGCTTTGAACTTTAGTAATTTAGAATAAGGTAGGGCATTTTTTTATTTTGGGGGGCTTTGTTATTTTATTAGGGGGCTTAGAGTAGGTGTAATTAGTTTAAAATTGTTGTAATATTTTTCTTATGTTTGTAAATATTTTTTTATTTTTTGTAACTTAGTTCTTTTTTATTTTTTGTACTTTAGATAATTTATTTCATTGTAGTTATTTGTAGGTATTGTATTTAATTTATTTATTGATAGTGTAGTGGTAGGTTTAATTGTAACTTAGGTTAGGATTTATTTTACAGGTAAATTTGTAATTATTTTAACTATTTTAGCTATTAAATAGTTCTTAACTATTAAATAGCTATTGTACCTGGTTAAAATAAATACAAAGTTACCTGTAAAATAAATATTAATCCTAAAATAGCTACAATGTAATTATAAATTATATTGTAGCTATATTAGGATTTATTTTACAGGTAAGTATTTAGCTTTAAATAGGAATAATTTATTTAATAAGAGTTAATTAATTTCGTTAGATTAAAATTATATTTAACTTAGGGGGGTGTTAGTGTTAGGGTTAGACGTAGCTTTAGGGGTTAATACATTTATTAGAATAGCGGTGAGCTCCGGTCGGCAGATTAGGGGTTAATAATTGAAGTTAGGTGTCGGCAATGTTAGGGAGGGCAGATTAGGGGTTAATACTATTTATTATAGGGTTAGTGAGGCGGATTAGGGGTTAATAACTTTATAATAATAGTGGTGCGGTCCGGTCGGCAGATTAGGGGTTAATAAGTGTAGGCAGGTGGAGGCGATGTTGTGGGGGCAGATTAGGGGTTAATAAATATAATATAGGGGTCGGCGGTGTTAGGGGCAGCAGATTAGGGGTACATAGGGATAATGTAAGTAGCGGCGGTTTACGGAGCGGCAGATTAGGGGTTAAAAATAAAATGCAGGTGTCAGCGATAGCGGGGGCGGCAGAATAGGGGTTAATAAGTGTAAGGTTAGGGGTGTTTAGACTCGGGGTACATGTTAGGGTGTTAGGTGCAGACTTAGGAGGTGTTTCCGCATAGCAAACAATGGGGCTGCGTTAGGAGCTGAACGCGGCTTTTTTGCAGGTGTTAGGTTTTTTTTCAGCTCAAACAGCCCCATTGTTTTCTATGGGGGAATCGTGCATGAGCACGTTTTTGAGGCTGGCCGCTTGCGTAAGCAACTCTGTTATCGACAGTTGAAGCTGCGTTAAAAATGCTCTACACTCCTTTTTTGGAGCCTAACGCAGCCTTTATGTGGACTCTCAATACCAGAGTTATTTTTATGGTGCGGCCAGAAAAAAGCCGGCGTTAGCTACGCGGGTCCTTACCGACAAAACTCCAAATCTAGGCCACCGTGTCTTGGTTACTGCAGTGGCGATGGATCCCTTTTAGCAAGCTGTAGCAGAGCCGGGTGAGCCTTTGGTGCAAAACCGGATTTCTCTAAGTTACTCTGCTCAAATTGCAGAAAACACAGAAGCCGGTCTGTGAAAGTTGTGTTACGTCAGGTAACGTGGAGTGGGAGGAGCAACGCATTTCAGCCCGGTCAGGGCCTTTGTCAAGCTCCAGAAATGATTGGTTGATGCACAAAATTCCCTCTTTTCATTGGTTCAACACATGTCTTCAGATAACAGTAGCGTATAGTTGCACCTCACAATCTCCTCAGCTCAGCAGAGTAAGTTCTGTGTAAAAAGTTAGCTTTTTTACACAGAACTTACTCTGCTGAGCTATGGAGATTGTGAGGAGCAACTATACGCTACTGTTATCTGAAGACATGTGTTGAACCAATGAAAAGAGGGAATTTTGTGCATCAACCAATCATTTCTGGAGCTTGACAAAGGCCCTGACCGGGCTGAAACGCGTTGCTCCTCCCACTCCACGTTACCTGACGTAACACAACTTTCACAGACCGGCTTCTGTGTTTTCTGCAATTTGAGCGGAGTAATTTAGAGAAATCCGGTTTTGCACCAAAGGCTCACCCGGCTCTGCTACAGCTTGCTAAAAGGGATCCATCGCCACTGCAGTAACCAAGACACGGTGTAAATAAAAGAGAACACCTTAATTTTGGTTTTCTGCTTTTGTTTGATTTGGATCCATTTGTCGTTCCAGCCTTACTCTGCTTCTCAAGGAATCAGCTGTGGATGTCGATTGCTTACTCTCATTCCGGATTTTCAACATTTGGATCGCTTATTAGCTCCAGGGTTGTTTTGTTGTCTCCATTTCTTGATGCTACACTGATATTTGCTACATTGTTTTAAGTTATTTGATTGCTACATTTTTATTATTGTTCTCTTGCTGATCAGCTTTTTTATGTTTTTTTATTTTGTTTGATATTGTATTAATAAATTTTACATTGTATCTTTTAAATCTCATTACTGAGGCCAAAGATTTTACACTTTATACATCTTGACCTATGTCAGGGTTTATCCAATCACTAGTTTTAGCCGCATTTTGTTGCAGCGCCAAGGTCTTTTGAAATATCTTGTTCCATCTGGGACACGATTTTCAAAATATACATTTTCTGTTTCTTGCTGTGGAGATAGGGGTCTCCATTTTTTCCCTTGGTTTATTAGTGTTTTATCCTTAGCGCAGGGCAACATTTCTCCTTGTTTTTGTACAATTATAAATATACAGTATACACTAATTGTCATATAACTGCATGTAACAAACACTACTATACAGAATATGTACAGATACTGATGTAAATATACAGTATACACTAATTGTCATATAACTGCATGTAACAGACACTACTATACAGAATATGTACAGATACTGATATAAATATTCAGTATACACTAATTGTCATATAACTGCATGTAATAGACACTACTATACAGAATATGTACAGATACTGATATAAATATACAGTATACACTAATTGTCATATAACTGCATGTAATAGACACTACTATACAGAATATGTACGGCTACTGATATAAATATACAGTATATACTAATTGTCATATAACTGCATGTAATAGACACTACTATATAGAATATGTACAGATACTGATATAAATATACAGTATACACTAATTGTCATATAACTGCATGTAATAGACACTACTATACAGAATATGTACAGATACTGATATAAATATACAGTATACACTAATTGTCATATAACTGCATGTAATAGACACTACTATACAGAATATGTACAGATACTGATATAAATATACAGTATACACTAATTGACATATAACTGCATGTAATAGACACTACTATACAGAATATGTACAGATACTGATATAAATATACAGTATACACTAATTACATATAACTGCATGTAATAGACACTACTATACAGAATATGTACAGATACTGATATAAATGTACAGTATACACTAATTGTCATATAACTGCATGTAATAGACACTACTATACAGAATATGTACAGATACTGATATAAATATACAGTATACACTAATTGCCATATAACTGCATGTAATAGACACTACTGTGCAGAATATGTACAATACTGATATAAATATACAGTATACACTAATTGTCATATAACTGCATGTAATAGACACTACTGTACAGAATATGTACAATACTGATATAAATATACAGTATACACTAATTGTCATATAACTGCATGTAATATACACTACTATACAAAATATGTACAGATACTGATATAAATATACAGTTTACACTAATTGTCATATAACGGCATGTAATAGACACTACTATACAGAATATGTACAGATACTGATATAAATATACAGTATATACTAATTGTCATATAACTGCATGTAATATACACTACTATACAGAATATGTACAGATACTGATATAAATATACAGGATACACTAATTGTCATATACAGTAACTGCATGTAATAGACACTACTATAAAGAATAATATGCACAGATACTGATATAAATATACAGTATACACTAATTGTCATATAACTGCATGTAACAGACACTACTATACAGAATATGTACAGATACTGATATAAATATACAGTATACACTAATTGTCATATAACTGCATGCAATATACACTACTATACAGAATATGTACAGATACTTATATAAATATACAATATACACTAATTGTCATATAACTGCATGTAATAGACCCTACTATACAGAATATGTACAGATACTGATATAAATATACAGTATACACTATTTGTCATATAACTGTATGTAATAGACACTACTATACAGAATATGTACAGATACTGATATAAATATACAGTATACACTATTTGTCATATAACTGTATGTAATAGACACTACTATACAGAATATGTACAGATACTGATATAAATATACAGTATACACTAATTGTCATATAACTGCATGTAATAGACACTACTATACAGAATATGTACAGATACTGATATAAATATACAGTATACACTAATTACATATAACTGCATGTAATAGACACTACTATACAGAATATGTACAGATACTGATATAAATATACAGTATATACTATTTGTCATATAACTGTATGTAATAGACACTACTATACAGAATATGTACAGATATAAATATACAGTATACACTAATTGTCATATAACTGCATGTAATAGACACTACTATACAGAATATGTACAGATACTGATATAAATATACAGTATACACTAATTGTCATATAACTGCATGTAATAGACACTACTATACAGAATATGTACAGATACTGATATAAATATACAGTATACACTAATTGTCATATAACTGCACGTAATAGACACTACTATACAGAATATGTACAGATACTGATATAAATATACAGTATACACTAATTGTCATATAACTGCATGTAATATACACTACTATACAGAATATGTACAGATACTGATATAAATATACAGTATATACTAATTACATATAACTACATGTAATAGACACTACTATACAGAATATGTACAGATACTGATATAAATATACAGTATACACTAATTGTCATATAACTGCATGTAATAGACACTGCTATAAAGAATATGTACAGATACTCATATAAATATACAGTATACACTAATTGTCATATAACTGCATGTAACAGACACTACTATACAGAATATGTACAGATACTGATATAAATATACAGTATACACTAACTGTCATATAACTGCATGTAATAGACACTACTATACAGAATATGTACAGATACTGATATAAATATACAGTATACACTAATTGTCATATAACTGCATGTAATAGACACTGCTATAAAGAATATGTACAGATACTGATATAAATATTCAGTATACACTAATTGTCATATAACTGCATGTAATAGACACTACTATACAGAATATGTACAGATACTGATATAAATATTCAGTATACACTAATTTTCATATAACTGCATGTAACAGACACTACTATACAGATTATGTACAGATACTGATATAAATATTCAGTATACACTAATTGTCATATAACTGCATGTAACAGACACTACTATACAGAGTATGTACGGATACTGATATAAATATACAGTATACACTAATTGTCATATAACTGCATGTAACAGACACTGCTATACAGAATATGTACAGCTACTGATATAAATATACAGTATACACTAATTGTCATATAACTGTATGTAACAGACACTACTATACAGAATATGTACAGATACTGATATAATATACAGTATACACTAATTGTCATATAACTGCATGTAATAGACACTACTATACAGAATATGTACAAATACTGATATAAATATACAGTATACACTAATTGTCATATAACTGTATGTAATAGACACTACTATACAGAATATGTACAGATACTGATATAAATATACAGTATACACTAATTGTCATATAACTGCATGTAATAGACACTACTATACAGAATATGTACAGATAGTGATATAAATATACAGTATATACTAATTGTCATATAACTGCATGTAATAGACACTACTATACAGAATATGTACAGATACTGATATAAATATACAGTATACACTAATTGTCATATAACTGCATGTAATAGACACTACTATACAGAATATGTACAGATACTGATATAAATATACAGTATACACTAATTGTCATATAACTGCATGTAATAGACACTACTATACAGAATATGTACAGATACTGATATAATTATACAGTATACACTAATTGTCATATAACTACATGTAACAGACACTAATATACAGAATATGTACAGATACTGATATAATTATACAGTATACACTAATTGTCATATAACTGCATGTAATAGACACTACTATACAGAATATGTACAGATACTGATATAAATATACAGTATACACTAATTGTTATATAACTGCATGTAATAGACACTACTATACAGAATATGTACAGATACTGATATAAATATACTGTATATACACTAATTGTCATATAACTGCATGTAACAGACACTACTATACAGAATATGTACAGATACTGATATAAATATACAGTATACACTAATTGTCATATAACTGCATGTAATAGACACTACTATACAGATTATGTACAGATACTGATATACATATACAGTATACACTAATTGTCATATAACTGCATGTAATAGACACTACTATACAGAATATGTACAGATACTGATATAAATATACAGTATACACTAATTGTCATATACCTGCATGTAATAGACACTACTATACAGAATATGTACAGATACTGATATAAATATACAGTATACACTAATTGTTATATAACTGCATGTAATAGACACTACTATACAGAATATGTACAGATACTGATATAAATATACAGTATACACTAATTGTCATATAACTGCATGTAATAGACACTACTATACAGATTATGTACAGATACTGATATACATATACAGTATACACTAATTGTCATATAACTGCATGTAATAGACACTACTATACAGAATATGTACAGATACTGATATAAATATACAGTATACACTAATTGTCATATAACTGCATGTAATAGACACTACTATACAGAATATGTACAGATACTGATATAAACATACAGTATACACTAATTGTCATATAACTGCATGTAATAGACACTACTATACAGAATATGTACAGATACTGATATAAATATACAGTATACACTAATTGTCATATAACTGCATGTAATAGACACTACTATACAGAATATGTACAGCTACTGATATAAATATACAGTATACACTAATTGTCATATAACTGCATGTAATAGACACTACTATACAGAATATGTACAGATACTGATATAAATATACAGTATACACTAGTTGTCATATAACTGCATGTAATAGACACTACTATACAGAATATGTACAGATACTGATATAAATATACAGTATACACTAATTGTCATATAACTGCATGTAATAGACACTACTATACAGAATATGTACAGATACTGATATAAATATACAGTATAAACTAATTGTCATATAACTGCATGTAACAGACACTACTATACAGAATATGTACAGATACTGATATAAATATACAGTATACACTAATTGTCATATAACTGCATGTAATAGACACTATTATACAGAATATGTACAGATACTGATATAAATATACAGTATACACTAATTGTCATATAACTGTATGTAATAGACACTACTATACAGAATATGTACAGATACTGATATAAATATACAGTATACACTAATTTTCATATAACTGCATGTAATAGACACTGCTATAAAGAATACTATGCACAGATACTGATATAAAAATCCAGTATAAAACCTTTTAAAAACTTATGCCTAGATTACGAGTTTTGCGGTATGAGTGAAAAAGCAGCGTTAAGGCTCATAACGCTGCTTTTTTAATAACGCTGCTATTACAAGTCTTGCAGGTTTAGGGGCACCGCACACTTTTTTGGCCTTAACGCAAATTAACTTACGCAACTTGCGTAAAGTCTTTTTTCAATGGGACTTCAATAGCGCCGATATTACAAGCTTTTTCTGGGAGGCCAAAAAGTGAGTGGTACAGCCTATCCCGCAAGATTCGTAACGTAATCTAAAGTCAGTAGTTATGAGTTTTACGCTACAAAGCTGTAACATAAAACTCATACCTAAAGTGCTAAAAAGTACATTAACACCCATAAACTACCTATTAACCCCTAAACCGAGGCCCTCCCACATCGCAAACACTAAAATAAAATTATTAACCCCTAATCTGCCGCTCCCAACATCACCGCCACTATAATAAACATATTAACCCCTAAACCGCTGCACTCCCGCATCACAAACACTAGTTAAATATTATTAACCCCTAATCTGCCAGCCCTAACATCGCCGCCACCTACCTACATTTATTAACCCCTAATCTGCCGCCCCCAGCGTCGCCGCTACTATCCTAAAAGTATTAATCCCTAAACCTAAGTCTAACCCTAACCCTATCACCCCCTAACTTAAATATAATTAAAATAAATCTAAATAAAACCTACTATCATTACCTAAATAATTCCTATTTAAAACTAAATACTCACCTGTAAAATAAACCTAAGCTCGCTACAATATAATAATAATAATAGTAATAATTGACTGATTGGAACAGCCAATAGAGTGCAAGCTCAATTTTTTACCTTTAATCCCGATTGGCTGATAGAATTCTATCAGCCAATTGGAATTCAAGGGATGCCATCTTGGATGACGTCATTTAAAGGAACCTTCATTCGGGAAGGATGCTCTGCGCCGGATGTCTTGAAGATGGACCGCTCCGCGGCGGATGGATGAAGATAGAAGATGCCGTCTGTATGAAGATTTCTGCCCGTTTGGAGGACCACTTCTGCCGGCTTGGATGAAGTCTTCTCCCAGCTTCGTTGAGGACTTCTTGCCGCTTGGAAGAAGACTTCTCCCGGCTTCATTGAGGATGGATGCTCGGTCTTCAAAACTGTAAGGGGATCGTCAGGGGTTAGTGTTAGGTTTATTTAAGGGTTTATTGGCTGGGTTTTATTTTTAGGTTAGGGTTTGGGCAATTGAAAAAGAGCTAATTGCCCTTTTTAGGGCAATGTCCATCCAAATTCCCTTTTCAGGGCAATGGGGAGCTTATGTTTTTTTAGTTAGGATTTTATTTGGGGGGTTGGTTGTGTGGGTGGTGGGTTTTACTGTTGGGGGGTTGTTTGTATTTTTTTTACAGGTAAAATAGCTGATTTCTTTAGGGCAATGCCCTGCAAAAGGCCCTTTTAAGGGCTATTGGTAGTTTATTTTAGGCAAGGTGTTTTTTTTTTATTTTGGGGTGCTTTTTTATTTTGATAGGGCTATTAGATTAGGTGTAATTAGTTTAAATATCTGATAATGTCTTTTTTATTTTGTATAATTTAGTGTTTATTTTTGTAATTTAGGTAATTGTATTTAATTTAGGTAATTTATTTAATTGTAGTGTAAGGTTAGGTGTTAGTGTAAGACAGTTTAGGTTTTATTTTACAGGGAAATTTGTATTTATTTTAGCTATGTAGTTAGTAAATAGTTAATAACTATTCAGTAACTATTGTACCTAGTTAAAATAAATACAACCTTGCCTGTAAAATAAAAATAAAACCTAAGATTGATACAATGTAACTATTAGTTATATTGTAGTTAGCTTAGGGTTTATTTTACAGGTAAGTATTTAGTTTTAAATAGGAATTATTTAGTTATTAATAGTAGGTTTTCTTTAGATTTATTTTAATTATATTTAAGTTAGGGGGTGTAAGGGTTAGAGTTAGGTTTAGGGGTTAATAAATTTAGTATAGTGGCAGCGACATTGGGGGCGACAGATTAGGGGTTAATAAATGTAGGTAGGTGGCGGCGATGTTAGGGGTAGCAGATTAGGGGTTAATATTATTTAACTAGTGTTTGCGATGCGGGAGTGCAGCGGTTTAGGGGTTAATATGTTTGTATATGGCGGCGATGTCCGGAGTGGCAGATTAGGGGTTAATAAGTATAATGTAGGTGTCTGCAATGTTGGGGGC
Organism: Bombina bombina; assembly: GCF_027579735.1. Taxonomy (NCBI): domain Eukaryota; kingdom Metazoa; phylum Chordata; class Amphibia; order Anura; family Bombinatoridae; genus Bombina; species Bombina bombina. Next base: position 1,269,881,425 of record NC_069501.1, read on the forward strand.
GGCAGATTAGGGGTTAATAAGTGTAAGATTAGAAGTATTTAGACTCGGGTTCATGTTAGGGTGTTAGGTGTAAACATAAATTTTGTTTCCCCATAAGAATCAATGGGGCTGCGTTACGTTGCTTTTTTGCAGGTGTTAGGCCTTTTTTCAGCCAGCTCTCCCCATTGATGTCTATTGAAAAATCATGCACGAGCAGGTAAAATCAGCTCACCGCAGCTTTCAGAAGCGCTGGTATTGGAGTGTGGTATGGAGCTCAATTTTGCTCTACGCTCACTTCTTGCCTGATAACGCCGGGTTTTTATAAACCTGTAATACCGGCGCTGTAGGGAAGAGAGCGGTGACAATAACGTGCAAGTTATTACCGCACCCCTCATACCACAAAACTCGTAATCTAGCCGTTACTTAGAAGCTCCCAGTTTAACACTGTTGTTGAGGCTAGGCAGGGACACCAACTGAAAGGGTCTGGGAAACCAAAAACAGGCAGACACCCCCCTCTCCCTTCCCCAACCTATGAAAAGACCCATTACACCACCAGGAGTCTGTAGACATCCGTATACATCTTAAACTGTGGGGCTTGGTTAGGAGTATGAAAATCAGCCCAATGTTATTTAAAAATAAGCAAAACTATACATTGTTACACAAACACCCCCAGATAAGCTATATACATGGATCATCTACAGAAAATCTAGTGTACAATGTCTCTTTAATCTTTGAGAGCGCTGACTGTGTTTAGCCTGTAGTGGACGGAGGGTTAGGAGGGGTCATTTAATTATTGGACACAAGTAGCCCAATGTCTTGAACCTGCCATGCTGTTAACAGACATTAGTAAGCGAACCTTAATATTACTAAACAAGTCAGACTCGCAGACCAGCTGCACTGGAATACAGTGAATATTATCTGTCCCTGCGTCCCAAGACACTGTATCTACAGCTGTTACTCAACCTCCTGCCATGCACAGTAATGAGCTCAGTCCTTTCATTAATACATTTTACAAACTGTTGAAAATAATAAAGTCAGGAGGACAAATTGCAGTTTATTAACACCTGACGCACCTGTCAGATTTAGTTTATATCTGTTATTTGTGAACATCTTCAAGGGACGGCACAGCTGCTGTTATAAAGAGAGCAGTCACAGTGCGCACGGAAACCTGACGAGCTTCCTCTATATTACACCTGCACCTCTTCTCTGCAAGACACATAGACCATCAGTTACAGATATGGACATTTACATTAGAAGCAAAGAACCTAAAATTAGCAAATTAGATTTTAAACGAAGATAGAAAAAAAAAACGCATTTTGTTTATTAATCCTCTTTATTCACTTACAATTTGCATGACTACACATATTGCTCACTTACATCCGATAAACAGTAAAATCCCTACAGTAATAAATGATCTAGCAACATAAAAAATAATGACTACATTTGGCCTTCACACTTTTTGAATATTTTTGAACAGCTTGGCCACTTATGGAACATAGCACTTAGATAACTTAAACCAGTAGAATTTGCAGGTACAGAAGAAGCCACTCTGGTAAAAAAATATATAAAGAATCACCGTCAGACTCATGGTGCATGACTACATAACTGATATAGATCAGAGCTAGATGACGAGGGGCTTGCTAACTGTTGTGCGCAAGCGATAAGGGGTATTTCGCGGCTCTTTGCACACAACGGAAATAATGTGTGTATTAATTGTGGATGGTAAACGCATTCGCTTGAGTGCAATCAAATTTTAACGTTAGGTTAGCTTCACTTCCGAGCTCTTGTTAACTGTTATGCGAGACAACAAAATTGCACAAAACACATTAAAAATACAGTTAAAAGCACACGACTGCCAGGTAGCTATTCTTTGTGCATCAGATATAACTATATTCACACTATACTACATGGTCTTATTATTGTCCTGCAAGGATGGGGATGTGCGGCGGTGGCATATCTTTGTCTTTCTTTAGCTCTATACAACTTATTATTATAGACCTTAATGACAACAGTTGTATATAGTCATATCAATCACTCTCTAATAAAATCACTAAACTGACGATAGTCATATTTCCGCAGGTTATGTTGTTTAAATATCACAGGTAACAAACCATCAGCCTAAAAACTCTCCAACCTGCCAAGTATTATCTTCTTTTATTTCGCTGCTTACCATGTTAGATCCTTGGAGCAAAATCCTGAGTTGATAGCTATACAGACTAGATTTAAAAGGTTACCTAGGAGGTTCTGACTTATTTAGTGGCTGTACTTGTCCATGTGTTATATATGTTTGCTTAAGTGTTGGCTTAGGTGATGAAATGAGTATTTAATACATTTATAATTCAATCCAATAACGTATATGCCCCCTCTTAGTACTTTATATACCAGTTGCTCATATATAGTTATGTCAGCTCCCATACGGCTAGATTTGGAGTTTTGTCGGTAACGACCCGAAAATCTAACGCCGGCTTTTTTCTGGCCGCACCATAAAAATAACTCTGGTATTGAGAGTCCACATAAAGGCTGCGTTAGGCTCCAAAAAAGGAGCGTAGAGCATATTTAACGCAGCTTCAACTCTCGATACCAGAGTTGCTTACGCAAGCGGCCAGCCTCAAAAACGTGCTTCTGCACGATTCTCCCATAGAAAACAATGGGGCTGTTTGAGCTGAAAAAAAACCTAACACCTGCAAAAAAGCCGCGTTCAGCTCCTGACGCAGCCTCATTGTTTGCTATGCGGAAACACTTCCTACGTCTGCACCTAACACTCTAACATGTACCCCGAGTCTAAACACCCCTAACCTTACACTTATTAACCCCTATTCTGCCGCCCCCGCTATCGCTGACCCCTGCATATTATTATTAACCCCTAATCTGGCGCTCCGTAAATCGCCGCTACTTACATTATCCCTATGTACCCCTAATCTGCTGCCCTAACATCGCCGACCCCTATATTATATTTATTAACCCCTAATCTGCCCCCCACAACGTCGCCTCCACCTGCCTACACTAATTAACCCCTAATCTGCCGACCGGACCGCACCGCTATTATTATAAAGTTATTAACCCCTAATCCGCCTCACTAACCCTATAATAAATAGTATTAACCCCTAATCTGCCCTCCCTAACATCGCCGACACCTAACTTCAAACATTAACCCCTAATCTGCCAACTGGAGCTCACCGCTATTCTAATAAATGTATTAACCCCTAAAGCTAAGTCTAACCCTAACACTAACACCCCCCTAAGTTAAATATAATTTTAATCTAACAAAATTAATTAACTCTTATTAAATAAATTATTCCTATTTAAAGCTAAATACTTACCTGTAAAATAAATCCTAATATAGCTACAATATAAATTATAATTATATTATAGCTATTTTAGGATTTATATTTATTTTACAGTTAACTTTGTATTTATTTTAACCAGGTACAATAGCTATTAAATAGTTAAGAACTATTTAATAGCTAAAATAGTTAAAATAATTACAAAATTACCTGTAAAATAAATCCTAACCTAAGTTGCAATTAAACCTAACACTACACTATCAATAAATTAATTAAATAAACTACCTACAATTACCTACAATTAACCTAACACTACACTATCAATAAATTAATTAAATACAATTCCTACAAATAAATACAATTAAATAAACTAGCTAAAGTACAAGAAATAAAAAAAGAACTAAGTTACAAAAATTAAAAAAATATTTACAAACATAAGAAAAATATTTCTATTACAACATATATTACAACAATATATATTACAACAATTTTAAACTAATTACTACTCTAAGCCCCCTAATAAAATAACAAAGCCCCCCAAAATAAAAAAATGCCCTACCCTATTCTAAATTACTAAAGTTCAAAGCTCTTTTTCCTTACCAGCCCTGAACAGGGCCCTTTGCGGGGCATGCCCCAAGAAATTCAGCTCTTTTGCCTGTAAAAAAAACCATACAATACCCCCCCAACATTACAACCCACCACCCACATACCCCTAATCTAACCCAAACCCCCCTTAAATAAACCTAACACTAAGCCCCTGAAGATCATCCTACCTTGTCTTCACCTCACCGGGTATCACACTGATCCGTCCAGAAGAGCTCCTCCGATGTCCTGATCCAAGCCCAAGCGGGGGGCTGAAGAGGTCCATGATCCGGCTGAAGTCTTCATCCAAGCGGGGCAGAAGAGGTCTTCCATCCGATTGAAGTCTTCATTCAAGCGGCATCCATCCGGAGCGAAGCGGCAGCATCCTGAAGACCTCCGACGCGGAACATCCATCCTGACTGAACGACGAATGACGGTTCCTTTAAATGACGTCATCCAAGATGGCGTCCCTCGAATTCCGATTGGCTGATAGGATTCTATCAGCCAATCGGAATTAAGGTAGGAATATTCTGATTGGCTGATGGAATCAGCCAATCAGAATCAAGTTCAATCCGATTGGCTGATCCAATCAGCCAATCAGATTGAGCTTGCATTCTATTGGCTGTTCCGATCAGCCAATAGAATGCAAGCTCAATCCGATTGGCTGATCGGATCAGCCAATCGGATTGAACTTGATTCTGATTGGCTGACTCCATCAGCCAATCAGAATATTCCTACCTTAATTCCGATTGGCTGATAGAATCCTATCAGCCAATCGGAATTCGAGGGATGCCATCTTGGATGACGTCATTTAAAGGAACCGTCATTCGTCGTTCAGTCGTCGGCCAGGATGGATGTTCCCCGTCGGAGGTCTTCAGGATGCTGCCGCTTCGCTCCGGATGGATGCCGCTTGGATGAAGACTTCAATCGGATGGAAGACCTCTTCTGCCCCGCTTGGATGAAGACTTCAGCCGGATCATGGACCTCTTCAGCCTCCCGCTTGGGCTTGGATCAGGACATCGGAGGAGCTCTTCTGGACGGATCGGTGAACCCGGTGAGGTGAAGACAAGGTAGGAAGATCTTCAGGGACTTAGTGTTAGGTTTATTTAAGGGGGGTTTGGGTTAGATTAGGGGTATGTGGGTGGTGGGTTGTAATGTTGGGGGGCTTGGGTATTGTATGTTTTTTTTTACAGGCAAAAGAGCTGAACTTCTTGGGGCATGCCCCGCAAAGGGCCCTGTTCAGGGCTGGTAAGGTAAAAGAGCTTTGAACTTTAGTAATTTAGAATAGGGTAGGGCATTTTTTTATTTTGGGGGTCTTTGTTATTTTATTAGGGGGCTTAGAGTAGGTGTAATTAGTTTAAAATTGTTGTAATATTTTTCTTATGTTTGTAAATATTTTTTTATTTTTTGTAACTTAGTTCTTTTTTATTTTTTTGTACTTTAGCTAGTTTATTTAATTGTATTTATTTGTAGGAATTGTATTTAATTAATTTATTGATAGTGTAGTGTTAGGTTAATTGTAGGTAATTGTAGGTAGTTTATTTAATTAATTTATTGATAGTGTAGTGTTAGGTTTAATTGTAACTTAGGTTAGGATTTATTTTACAGGTAATTTTGTGTGACAGACCCTTCGGTCAGGACTGAAAGTGTTAACTTTATTTTCTAAACACAAGTGGCTGGCTCCAGCTATAATCTAATTAATGCTAAGCATTCTATTGTTTGATCACCTCCAGAGAGAAAACGCCTAAGTGATAAGAAGAGCCAAGAGTGTTTAAGTAATATAATTCTATTGTATCATGTCAAGGGCGCTTCTCCCTTTTATCTAATGTACAACATTCTTTCAACCCCATCTGGGGGGGTCAAAACCTGTATAAATACTAGGCATCTAGCCTTTAATAAATCTCATTCTGTTTAAACCTGAAATGTGGAGCTTGGTCTCATGTTTGAGGGGAAACTGATCGGGGTTGTGAATTGCTGATTGTCTATGCAGGACGTTGTCATCTGGTATTAACCTTGGTATCCTGTTGGTACCGTAACATTGGTGGCAAGCGACGGGAGAATCCTTATCGCCCAAAGGAGCAACTACGGATCCAGACCGAATGGGAACACCGTATGAAAGGCTAAAAAGAGCTACCCTTAAAGACCTGCTAGAGCAACGGGGCCAACAAACCAGTAATCTCAGGAAGAGGGAGATTATTGCAAGACTGACCGAGATGGACGGAGTATCAGGGCACGAAGGAACCAATGAGCCCAGCATGTCAGACAGAACCCCCGAAGAAGCAAGCTTTGACCGGGCGGTCAAAATAAGACTGGCACACTATGGCCCCAACCCATCTGCGGAAATTATCGACCGGGTCATAGCAGCTGTGGAGGCCAACCTACTTCGCCAAAGCGGCGCTGCAGCAGTCCAAGTCACCGCAACCCCAGTGGAAAAGAGAAAAGTGCATTTTACCGCTTTTAAAAACTTCCTGGAAACAGAAGGAGAGATTGATGGGTACCTTGCGGATTTTGAGAGACAATGTGCACTACCAGGTACCCGCTGAGGACTGGGTCACGATATTGTCCGGAAAATTATCCGGCCGGGCCAGTGAGGCTTTTCGGGCCATTCCAGATGAGGAAGTTGGGGATTATAATACTGTGAAAGAGGCTCTGCTCTCCAGGTATGCGGTTACACCGGAGGCATACCGGAGACGGTTCAGAGACACTGTTAAATTGGCTGGCGATTCCTACGTTGAGTGGGCATGTAAGGTGCACCGCACAGCGTCGCACTGGATGGCGGGGTGCCAAGCCGTGTCTGGGGAAGAGGTGCTGCAGCTATTCCTGTTGGAACATTGCTTTGACAAGTTATCAGCAGGAGTTAGAGAGTGGGTTCGGGACCGTAAACCCTCCACCCTGCATGAAGCTGCTCGCTTGGCAGATGAGTATACGGATGCCCGCAAACTGGACACTGCTACCACTAAGCCCCCTGCTAAAGTGGAGTACAGACCCCCGGCCACCCCAGCAGCTGCCAGTTACCAACCCCCGGCGCACCGCTATGCCACACAGCCTCCAGTCACGAACTACCCTCAGACAGCCCGGTTCACCTCATGGGATTACTCCCAGCCTATCCGGTGCTTTGGATGTAAGCAAATCGGTCACAAAAGGTCGGAGTGTCCCCTCAACACGGCCAACCAAGCACAGTCCTGGAGGAAACCCGCCGACGGAATCCCACGTAACCCTCAGCCTGCTGCCCACTGCGTAGAGGAACAAGAATGCTGGGGCATCCTACATGAAGCAGACCCCGTGCAAGCTGTCCACCGGGATAACCGGCAACAGCACCGGCAACTGGTTAAAGTGAATGGGAAGGAGGTCAGTGGTCTACGGGATACTGGTACTACTATGACCTTGCTTCAAAAGAACCTGGTGTCTGAGAAACAGCACACTGGAGACACTGTGGCTGTGAGAGTGGCAGGGGGCACTGTGTTCCGCCTACCTGTTGCCCGGGTACATTTGGATTGGGGAGTGGGCACTAGACATGTGAATGTGGGGGTCATGAAGGATTTACCAGCTGATGTTCTCCTTGGAAATGACTTGGCCCCCCTTGTTTCGGCCTACGCCCCCATGGGTCCCGTTGATGTTAACCCAGTGACTACCTGTGCCCAGGCCCGTGTCACCGAGACCGACCCACCTGCTGCTGAGACCCAGGTAAGACTCTCTTCCCCGACTTATACCCTAGACCAGACCCCCTTGAGTTGGGATACCCCAGAGACGTACGGGAGGGAAACCCGGGAGGATCCGACCCTTCAGAAGTACAGGGCTAGGGCAGACACTGGAGAAGAGGGAGTAGATGGGGAACGTTATGAGTGGGTGGGGGATAGGCTATATAGAATCCCCAAACCTGCCCAGAAAAGTACTGCCCTTCCACAAAATCGGCAGCTGGTAGTGCCTGGGAAATACCGGCAAGAGATTCTGCGGATTGGGCACGATGTACCGTTAGCTGGACATCTAGGGTCCCGCCGCACCGCTCATAGGATCACCCAGAATTTCTTCTGGCCCAATTTTAACCGAGATGTGCGGGTATATTGTAGTACTTGTGACACCTGTCAACGGGTGGGTAAGCGGGGGGACCACCCCAAAGCTAGGCTTATGTCTATGCCTGTCATTGGGGAACCCTTTTCCCGCATAGCCGTTGACATTGTGGGTCCACTTGCCAGGGCTAGTCCATCAGGTAAGAAGTATATCCTCACTGTGGTGGACTATGCCACTCGTTACCCAGAGGCAGTAGCACTGTCGAATATAGAGGCAGAGACAGTCGCTGATGCCCTAGTTAAGATTTTTACTAGGGTCGGGTTCCCTAAGGAGATTCTCTCTGATCAGGGGACCCAGTTTACCGCTGTGCTCACCCAGCAGCTGTGGAAGGTGTGCGGCATTAAACCGTTGCTCAGTTCGCCTTTTCACCCCCAGACTAACGGTCTCTGCGAGCGCTTTAATGGCACCCTCAAGCAGATGCTGAGGACCTTCACGGACACTTGCAGAGACTGGGAACGATTCCTGCCTCATCTGCTATTTGCGTACAGGGAGGTGCCCCAGGAATCCACTGGGTTCTCTCCCTTTGAGTTACTCTATGGGAGAAGAGTCCGCGGCCCCCTGGATCTCATTAGAGGACACTGGGAGGGAGAGATAGAGCAGGAGGGAACCCCCATCGTGCCATATGTTCTGGAACTCCGGGACCGCATGGAGAAACTGTCTCTGATGGTAAGAGGGAATCTCCAGGTGGCCCAGGAAAGACAGAAGGGGTGGTACGATCAGGGTGCCCGGCAGCGGGTCTTCCAGGTTGGACAGAAGGTTTTGGTGCTCAAGCCTGTGAAGGCCAACAAGATGCAAGCATCTTGGCAGGGCCCGTATAAAGTGTTATCCCGGGTGTGTGATACTACCTATGTTATAGCCAGCTGTGCAGATGAGAGGATCCAGCGATCCTTTCATGTGAACATGCTGAAGGAGTATCAGGAGAGGCCAGAGGACGTAGCCGCAGTATGTGCCCCTGCTGCAGACGACCCAGAGAACTTACCCCTACCCGACTTATTAGAGAAGGACCCCCAGACTGACCTCACTAGTCTTGTGCAGCTAGGGGACCGGTTGAACCCTACCGAGAGTGTACAGGCAAGACAGCTCCTGTGGGAGAAGCAGGCGACGTTCTCCCAAGAGCCCGGCTACACTACCCTAGCTGTACATAAAGTAGAGACTCTCGGACAGAATCCCCTGCGACAGCCTCCCTACCGTATACCCGAAGCAGTCCGAGAAGGAATGCGGAAGGAGATACAGGAGATGGCCCGGCTGGGAGTGATCGAGCCCTCCGGTAGTCCTTGGGCTTCCCCTGTAGTCCTGGTACCTAAGAAGGATGGAACCACCCGGTTCTGTGTGGACTACAGGCGGCTCAACGAGAGGACCACCACTGACGCCTACCCGATGCCCTGGGTAGACGAATTACTAGACCGTATTGCTAGGGGGCGCTATCTGACAACTATAGACCTGTGTAAAGGCTATTGGCAGATTCCCCTGGCCGAGGATGCTATCCCCAAGTCGGCATTTGTCACCCCATTCGGCCTGTACCAGTTTAAGGTCATGCCCTTTGGGATGAAGAATGCTCCGGCTACCTTCCAGCGTATGGTGGATAGACTCCTTGATGGCTTCCAGGAATTTGCTTGTGCATACCTGGACGACATTGCGGTTTACAGTGGGTCCTGGGAAGAACACCTTACCCATGTAGGGCTGGTTCTGGACAAGATTCGGGCCGCTGGCCTGACCTTGAAACCGGACAAGTGCCATCTAGGTATGGCTGAAGTACAGTACTTGGGGCACCGAGTGGGGTGTGGGAGCCAGAGACCGGAGCCAGCCAAGGTAGAGGCTGTGGCTAACTGGTCCACACCTATCACTAAGACCCAAGTACTAGCCTTCCTGGGGACGGCCGGGTATTACCGACGTTTTGTCCCCGACTACAGTACTATCGCCAAGCCCCTGACTGACTAAAAAGAACCTCCCCAAACAGGTCCTGTGGTCTCCAGCTTGTGAAGCCGCGTTTCGGGCACTGAAGCAGGCCCTTGTGAATGCCCCTGTCTTGGCTGCCCCAGTCCCTAACAAACGTTTTCTCATTCATACAGATGCTTCCATGTATGGACTGGGGGCTGTACTGAGTCAAGTCGGGGAGGATGGAGGAGAGCATCCTGTCGCATACCTAAGCAGAAAGTTATTACCTCGGGAAGTAAGTTATGCGGCAGTAGAGAAAGAATGTTTAGCCCTGGTCTGGGCACTGAAGAAGTTGAACCCTTATCTATATGGACAGGAATTTTCCCTCATAACGGACCACAATCCCTTAGTCTGGCTCAACCGGGTCTCAGGAGACAATGGTAGATTGCTGAGGTGGAGTTTAGCCCTCCAGCCCTATAACTTCACCATCAGCTACCGGCCCGGTAAGCTAAACGGGAATGCAGATGGATTGTCCCGGCAAACTGATATGCCTACCACCACCCAGTCCGGTCATCCCCAAGTTGACCCGCCAAAGGGTCAAGCCGGGTCTGCCGGAGTGTTCCACAAGGGGGGAGCTATGTGACAGACCCTTCGGTCAGGACTGAAAGTGTTAACTTTATTTTCTAAACACAAGTGGCTGGCTCCAGCTATAATCTAATTAATGCTAAGCATTCTATTGTTTGATCACCTCCAGAGAGAAAACGCCTAAGTGATAAGAAGAGCCAAGAGTGTCTTGTGGTTGAAGTGTTTAAGTAATATAATTCTATTGTATCATGTCAAGGGCGCTTCTCCCTTTTATCTAATGTACAACATTCTTTCAACCCCATCTGGGGGGGTCAAAACCTGTATAAATACTAGGCATCTAGCCTTTAATAAATCTCATTCTGTTTAAACCTGAAATGTGGAGCTTGGTCTCATGTTTGAGGGGAAACTGATCGGGGTTGTGAATTGCTGATTGTCTATGCAGGACGTTGTCATCTGGTATTAACCTTGGTATCCTGTTGGTACCGTAACATTTTGTAATTATTTTAACTATTTTAGCTATTAAATAGTTCTTAACTATTTAATAGCTATTGTACCTGGTTAAAATAAATACAAAGTTACCTGTAAAATAAATATTAATCCTAAAATAGCTATAATATAATTATAATTTATATTGTAGCTATATTAGGATTTATTTTACAGGTAAGTATTTAGCTTTAAATAGGAATAATTTATTTAATAAGAGTTAATTTATTTCGTTAGATTTAAATTATATTTAACTTAGCGGGGTGTTAGTGTTAGGGTTAGCTTTAGGGGTTAATACATTTATTAGAATAGCGGTGAGCTCCAGTCGGCAGATTAGGGGTTAATGTTTGAAGTTAGGTGTCGGCGATGTTAGGGAGGGCAGATTAGGGGTTAATACTATTTATTATAGGGTTAGTGAGGCGGATTAGGGGTTAATAACTTTATAATAATAGCGGTGCGGTCCGCTCGGCAGATTAGGGGTTAATAAGTGTAGGCAGGTGGAGGTGACGTTGAGGGGGGAAGATTAGGGGTTAATAAATATAATATAGGGGTCGGCGGTGTTAGGGGCAGCAGATTAGGGGTACATAAGTATAACGTAGGTGGCGGCGCTTTGCGGTCGGCAGATTAGGGGTTAATTATTGTAGGTAGCAGGCTGCGACGTTGTGGGGGGCAGGTTAGGGGTTAATAAATATAATATAGGGGTCGGCGGTGTTAGGGGCAGCAGATTAGGGGTATAACGTAGGTGGCGGTCGGCAGATTAGGGGTTAAAAAAAATTTAATCGAGTGGCGGCGATGTGGGGGGACCTCGGTTTAGGGGTACATAGGTAGTTTATGGGTGTTAGTGTACTTTAGAGCACAGTAGTTAAGAGCTTTATAAACCGGCGTTAGCACAGAAAGCTCTTAACTACTGACTTTTTTCCTGCGGCTGGAGTTTTGTCGTTAGATGTCTAACGCTCACTTCAGACATGACTCTAAATACCGGAGTTAGAAAAATCCCATTGAAAAGATAGGATACGCAATTTATGTAAGGGGATCTGCGGTATGGAAAAGTCGCGGCTGAAAAGTGAGCGTTAGACCCTTTTTTGAGTGACTCCAAATACCGGAGGTAGCCTAAAACCAGCGTTAGGAGCCTCGAACGCTGGTTTTCACGGCTAACGCCAAACTCCAAATCTAGGCCATAGTGTTTGAACGTCAACTATATCCCCCCACACACACACAAACACACATTGCTTACTGGATAAGCTTAGGAAAATGCATTCTACAAAAATCCTATTTTACTCTTTTCCCTGTCCCCCTTAAATTCCCCCTAAGTCAATGTTAAAGTCCTTAACCACTACTCGGGAATAACGTTTTATAAGTTCTTTAGTTACAGTTGAAGGGGATATATGACCATATTTATAGGTTGAAAATTAAAAAGTGAGATGCAGCGATCAGTGGCGTCACTAGGGTTGGTGTCACCCGGTGCGGTAAGTTATGGTGTCACCCCCCCCCCAGAAAGCAGACACACACAAAAACACAGGCAAACACACATACAAACACTCAGACACACTTAAAACATACTCAGATGCACACACAAACACTCGGAAACACACTCAGATACACACACAAAAACACACACACAAAAACACTGAGACACACACACACACACACAAAAACTCAGACACACACATACAAAATATGTAAACTGCACTGCATTAATTATAAAGCTCATGCCTAGAGCTGCTCCCTGGCTCAGCAGAGCATCAAATGAAACATAAACAGAGCACTCTAAAAATAAATCACTAAAGAAAAGTTTTAGGTGCAAACTATGAAAATTCTGCTCTCTGACTCTGTTCCAAGTCTGTCAGTGCACAGCCCCGGGCCACATGCCTACCGCTTCTTATGGCCAATCACCTCTGCACTCTGCCCACCCCCAGACCCCCGCCCGCCCTCCTACCTGTTCAGTGTGCACTTAGTGTACCATAACCGTAATGGTCTGGTGGGCATCATACGTGGCTCCTTCACTTTAAAGACAGTGTCAAACAGTCATGCGGTCAGGTGCAAGGCATCCCCTCATGATTTGCCAGTTCCCGTTTAGAGAGACAGCACAGCAGTGAGTGACTCCACTGCTCCACATGTCACTGAGCAGTGAGCACAGATAGGCAGGCAGGTTTAGGCTAGCAGCACAACTTTGCAAGCCCCACGGCACGCCCACAACATTCATAGCGAAATTGGGCAGGGGAGAAGCAAAGTACAAACAAGCAAAAGCAGCCGGGAAAACTATTTGTTGAAATTGCAGCACTGGCTCAAGGGGCAAAAAAATTGTGTGTCTACATCTTCCCCAGTCCCACTAATATTCACAAATGCCAGCCTCTAATAAGATAATCTATGCATCTCAACATTGTATTTCTTTGAATTTCAATAAAATTAAAAAAAAAAATTTTTTTTTTTGGTGTCACCCGGGTGCGGCCCCGCCCCTCCCTAGTGACGCCACTGGCAGCGATACTGGCTTATATTTTTGCACAGACCTGTATATGATGTGACATCCCTACCCTCTAATATGTTACATCATTCTAGTACTACTAGATCAGGTATCCTATTTTGCAATTTTTATACTGTACAATAATATCTGTCACATATTGATTGATTGTTTGTACCATCTCCATAAAAAAATATAATTAAAAAAAAAATACAGTTAAAAGAACAATTACACTCATTTTAACACTGTCTGTTCTGAGCTTGATCCAACTTAGTTATCAAAGCCTACAGACCAGCAAAAGTCAAAATCTGTGATGTTACATAGGATACGCTGGTCTCAAGCCAACACAGATTGATGCTTACGTCATTACAGATGTTTCCGAATACACATTCGGCACTATTTGACACTTTTTAAGAGTTATCAAATAGTTAACAGGTACGTTTGCGGCTATTCCGGCCAAGCGTACCTGGTTTTCAATCCGCCACCCTGGAGGCCACGGATACCATAGGAATCAATGGGAGTCTGAAAGCAGCGAAAGTTTATGTTCGATGCTGCCAGATATCCCATTGATTTCTATGGTAGAAAACAAGTAACGTTTACATCTAACACACTAACATAAACACCCCTAATCTGACACCCCGACATAGCCAACACCTAAATAAAAGTTATTAACCCCTATTCCGCTGCTCACCGACACTGCTGCAACTAAATAAAAGTATTAACCTCTATCCCGCCACTTCCGGACCCCGCTGCCAATAAATAAACGTATTAATCCCTATCCCGCTGCTCTTGGATACCGCTGCCACTAAATAAACGTATTAAGCCCTAAACCTTTGGCCTCCCACATCACTACCAATAACTAAACCTATTAACCCCTTAACCGCCAGCCCCCCACATCACCATAAACTAAATTAAGCTATTAACCCCTAAACCCTAAACCACCCGCATTACTATTGGCTGAAAGGTTCCAATCAGCCAATAAGATGAGTGCTCAATCCTATTGGCTGTTCCAATCAGCCAATAGGATTGAGCTCTAATCCTATTGGCTGATTGGAACAACAATTATGATTTTAGCAGCTCTAATCCTATTGTCTAATTGGAACCTTTCAACCAATAGGAATGCAAAGGATGCCATCTTGGATGATGTCACTTGCATTCAAGTTCCATTTTACGGCGGCGACCATATTGAAGAGGAGCTCCACGCCGGATGTCTTCAGGATGGACCTGCTCCGTGCCGGATGGATGAAGATAGAAGAGGCCGCATGGATGAAGATTTTGCCAGATGGAGGAAGATGGAAGAGGCCACCCGGATGAAGACTTTGCCAGATGGAGGAAGATGGAAGAGGCCACCCGGATGAAGACTTCTTGCTGCCTGGATGAAGACTTCTTGCCGGCTGGATGGATCCTTCAAGCGGAACTTCAAAAACTGTAAGTGGATCATCGGGGGTTAGTGTTAGGTTTATTTAAAGGGACACTGAACCCAAAATCTTTCTTTCGTTATTCAGATAGAGCATGCAATTTTAAGCAACTTTCTAATTTACTCCTATTATCAATTTTTATTTGTTCTCTTGCTATCTTTATATGAAAAAGAAGGCATCTAAGCTTTTTTCTTGGTTCAGGACTCTGGACAGCAGTTTTTGATTGGTGGATGAATTTATTCACCAATCAGCAAGGACAACCTAGGTTGTTGACCAAAAAGGGGCCGGCATCTAAACTTACATTCTTGCATTTCAAATAAAGATACCAAGAGAATAAAGAACATTTGATAATAGGAGTAAGTTAGAAAGTTGTTTAAAATTTCATGCTCTATCTGAATCACAAAAGAAAAAAAATTGGGTTCAGTGTCCCTTTAAGGTTTTTTTGTATGGGTTTTATTTTTAGAGTAGGGTCTGGGCAGGTAAAAAAGCTAAATGCCCTTTTAAGGGAAATGTCCATACCAATGCCCTTTTCAGGGCAATGGGGAGATTAGGTTATTTTAGATAGGCATTTTATTTGGGGGGGGGGTTTGGTTGGTTGGGTGGTGGTTTTTATTGTTGGTGGGGTGTTTGTATTTTTTTTACAGGTGAAAGGGCTGATTTCTTTGGGGCAATGCCCCGCAAAAGACCATTTTAAGGACCATTGGTAGTTTATTGTAGACTAGTTTTTTTTTTTGGGGGGGGGGGGCTTTTTTATTTTGATAGGGCAACCCCATAAATAAAACCCTAACTAAAAAAACTAAGCTCCCCATTGCCCTGAAAAGGGCATTTGGATGGGCATTGTCCTTAAAAGGGCATTTAGCTCTATTGCTGCCCAAACCCTAATCTAAAACTAAAACCCACCCAATAAACCCTTAAAAAAAACCTAACACTAACCCTTGAAGATCCACTTACAGCTTTGAAGATCCGACATCCATCCTCAACGAATCCGGAAGAAGTCCTCAGTGAAGCAGCAAGAAGTCCTCAACGAAGCCGGGAGAAGTCTTCATCCAAGCCAGGAGAAGTGGTCCTCCAGACGGGCAGAAGTCTTCATCCAGACGGCATCTTCTATCTTCATCCATCCGGCGCGGAGCTGGTCCATCTTTAAGACATCTGACACGGAGCATCCTCTTCTTCCGACGACTACCTGACGAATGAAGTTTCCTTTAAGTGACATCATCCAATATGGCATCCCTTAGATTCCGATTGGCTGTTAGAATTCTAGCAGCCAATCGGAATTAAGGTTGAAAAAATCCTATTGGCTGATGCAATCAGCCAATAGGATTGAACTTCAATCCTATTGGCTGATCCAATCAGCCAATAGGTTTGAGCTTGCATTCTATTGGCTGATTGGAACAGTTTTTATTTTGTGTAATGTAGTGTTTTGTTTTGTTTTGTAATTTAGGTATTTGTATTTAATTTAGTTAATTGTATTTAATTTAGGTAATTTATTTAATTGTAGTGTTAGGTGTTAGTGTAAGACAGGTTAGGTTTTATTTTACAGATAAATTTGTATTTATTTTAGCTAGGTAGTTATTAAATAGTTAATAACTATTTAGTAACTATTCTACCTAGTTAAAATAAATACAAAGTTGCCTGAAAAATAAAAATAAACCCTAAGCTAGCAACAATGTAACTAGTAGTTATATTGTAGCTAGCTTAGGGTTTATTCTACAGGTAAGTATTTAGTTTTAAATAGGAATTATTTAGTTATTAATAGTAGGTTTTATTTAGATTTATTTTAATTATATTTAAGTTAGGGGTGTTAGGGTTAGGGTTAGACTTAGGTTTAGTGGTTAATAACTTTAGTATAGTGGCGGCGACGTTGGGGGCGGCAGATTAGGGGTTAATAATTGTAGGTAGGTGGCGACGATGTTAGGGGCAGCAGATTAGGGGTTAATAATATTTAACTAATGTTTGTGATGCGGGAGTGCGGTGGTTTAGGGGTTAATAAGTATAATGTAGGTGTCAGCGATGTCGGGGGCGGCAGATTAGGGGTTAATAAGTGAAAGATTGGGGGTGTTTAGACTCGGGGTTCATGTTAGTGTGTTAGGTGTAAACATAACTTTTGTTTCCCCATAGGAATCAATGGGGCTGCGTTACGGAGCTTTACACTGCTTTTTTGCAGGTATTAGGCTTTTTTCAGCCGGCTCTCCCCATTGATATCTATGGGGAAATCGTGCACGAGGACGTAAAACCAGCTCACTGCTGACTTAAGCAGCGCTGGTATTGGAGTGCGGTATGGAGCTCAATTTTGCTCTATGCTCACTTCTTGACTTTTAACGCCGGGTTTATGAAAACCTGTAATACCAGCACTGTAGGTAAGTGAGCGGTGATAAGAACGTGCAAGTTAGCACTGCACCCATCTTACCGCAAAACTCGTAAACTGGCTGCATGTTTTTTTTATTTTTTGTAACTTAGCGTTTATATTTTTTGTAATTTAGTAATTTTTAATAGTAGATTTAAATAATTTGAGTAGGGTTAGGGGTTTTTAATATGTAACATAGTTAATTTAATTGCTAGTTTAATGTAATTGTAGTATAATAGTTAGGGTAGGTTAATTAATAGTTTAGAATTAGTTTCTTTAAATTCTACAGGTAAGTTTAAACTTATTTTCATATAGGGATATTGTAATTTTAATGTAAAGTTAGCGGGTTGTTAGGTTTAGGGGTTAATAGCTTAATTTAGTTTATGGCAATGTGGGGGGCTGGCGGTTTAGGGGTTAATAGGTTTAGTTAATGGTAGTGATGTGGGAGGCCAAAAGTTTAGGGATTAATACGTTTATTTAGTGGCGGCAGGGTCCGGGAGCGGCGGGATAGGGGTTAATAAACTTTATTTAGGTTGCGGCGGTGTCGGGGTGCGGGGGGATAGGGTTTAATAAGTTTATTAAAGTTGTGGTGGGGGTCCGGGAGCGGCGGGATAGGGGTTAAACATTTTAGTATAGTGGCAGCGTTTAGTGACAGGGTATAAATAAAGTTGGTAAAAAACATAATTTATGTAAGAACTTACCTGATAAATTAATTTCTTTCATATTGGCAAGAGCCCATGAGCTAGTGACATATGGGATATACAATCCTACCAGGAGGGGCAAAGTTTCCCAAACCTCAAAATGCCTATAAATACACCCCTCACCACACCCACAATTCAGTTTAACGAATAGCCAAGCAGTGGGGTGATAAAGAAAGGAGTAGAAAGCATCAACAAAGGAAATTTGGAAATAATTGTGCTTTATACAAAAAATCATAACCACCATAAAAAAGGGTGGGCTCATGGACTCTTGCCAATATCAAAGAAATGAATTTATCAGGTAAGTTCTTACATAAATTATGTTTTCTTTCATGTAATTGGCAAGAGTCCATGAGCTAGTGACATATGGAATATCAATACCCAAGATGTGGAGTCTTCCACTCAAGAGTCACTAGAGAGGGAGGGAATAAAACAAAAACAGCCATATTTCGCTGAGAAAATAATCCACAACCCAAAAATAAGTTTATTTTCACTTTTGAAAGAAAAAAACTTAAATCAAAAAGCAGAAGAATCAAACTGAAACAGCTGCCTGAAGAACTTTTCTACCAAAAACTGCTTCCGAAGAAGCAAATACATCAAAACGGTAGAATTTAGTAAATGTATGCAAAGAGGACCAAGTGGCTGCTTTGCAAATCTGATCGACTGAAGCTTCATCCTTTTTAAAAGCCCATGAAGTGGAGACTGATCTAGTAGAATGAGCTGTAATTCTCTGAGGCGGGGTTTGACCCGACTCCAAATAAGCTTGATGTGAATCAAAAGTTTCAACCAAGAAGCCAAGGAAACAGCAGAAGCTTTCTGACCTTTCCTAGGACCAGAAAATAAAACAAATAGACTAGAAGTCTTCCTGAAATTTTTAGTAGCTTCCACATAATATTTCAAAGCTCTTACCACATCCAAAGAATGTAAGGATCTCTCCAAATAATTCTTAGGATTAGGACATAAAGAAGGGACAATAATTTCTCTACTAATGTTGTTAGAATTCACAACCTTAGGTAAAAATTGAAAAGAAGTCCGCAAAACTGCCTTATCCTGATGAAAAATCAGAAAAGGAGACTCACAAGAAAGAGCAGATAGCTCAGAAACTCTTCTAGCAGAAGAGATAGCCAAAAGGAACAACACTTTCCAGGAAAGTAGTTTAATGTCCAAAGAATGCATAGGTTCAAATGGAGGAGCCTGTAAAGCCCTCAGAACCAAATTAAGACTCCAAGGAGGAGAAATTGACTTAATGACAGGCTTAATACGAACTAAAGCCTGTACAAAACAGTGAATATCAGGAAGCTTAGCAATTTTTCTGTGAAATAAAACAGAAAGAGCGGGGGCGTGACTCTGGGCAGCTCCTTGAATGGACGCAATATCAGTTGCTCTGTGTGAGACATTAATATTTTGCCTTCTATTGATGTTTATGAGGATCTCCCATCTACCTCTCCCTGATGATTAGGCTCTGCTTACAAAGAGGAATCAAATGATACCACAACATTGGGACTACCACACTTAATAACTGATCCGGAGAGTTGAGGCCTAAGGCAGTCACTTCAGTGAGAGGCTCTCAACACCCCCCCCGGTACCTTGTAAGCCGGGTATGCAGTGCGTAGACACTGAAAACTTCAATAACAACATCTATGTCTATTATCTACCTTACCGATACAACGAGTTAAAGAAGAGAGAGAGAAGCAAGGCATTTTCTAGCTACACACGCACCTACTAACAAAAATAAAACATGGTGCCCTGTGACGCTATGTTAATTGAGGCTGTGTCCCGCTTGTTAGCTAAACACCATGAGAAGATATTGCAGACCTGGTCTGCTGAAGTGGATGGCCTGCGAGCTCTTGTAAAGCGCAGTGGACGTCGGCATATGGCTCTAGGGGATCCCCCAGGGAAATCTAACAAAGATGCCAGTAACCGAGTGCACCTCCCGAACCCATCTGATTCCTTGCCACAGATTTGGGCCCCTGATGAGACAGCACAGAACTGTAATCCGAGCATACCGGATAATAATGCTGTAGATGTGGCTGATCTAGCGGATTACTCATCAGGACTGCGAGCATCCACAATAGACTCACACATGAAGGAGCCAATTGCGGGGAGACCCACGAGTGAGGCCAAAATAGAAGTGCATGGCGTTACCCCTAGCCTACAGCCTGCTTACCACACTCGAAATATGGGAGATAAGTGGAGGTCGATTCTGGAGCTCTTGCCAGACCCGCTGCCAACAGCCGCCCCCCTGGGGCCCTTAGCGTTCTCCATTTTTGCAGGCCGCACTCACCGCATCCAAGGTCTTATGAAGAGCGGTGCATCCCTTGTGCACAGACACTGCAGTGTTATTTGGACTGACCTGAGTGACGCATCTGGGGTCTGGCGACAGCCTTTGTCAGAGCGTCCCATATTGGGCGAAGCACGCAGACCGGCAAACTGCTCAGGGTCTCCTGAGAGGACACGCGGTGTTCTGGGGCTGAAACAGATGGGCCTGGGAATCCCTGGAAGTGCCGTCAGTACACAAACAAAAAAGCCGCTGCAACGCTCTGCCCCACTCTGTGACTTACCGGACCGACAGCATCCCACTGATCAGCTATACAAGTTACTCAAATTAGACAAGACAGGGAGCTTCGAAAGTTGCGCTCCTCAGAAGCGATGGTCCTGTTTTTTGTTGAACCAATACTTCCCAGATGGCCGAATGCCGAAAACAGGGGTAGGATAGAGCCTTTTCTTACTGAACTGATCTTCTAGCCTGGGACACTACTCGGTTTGCCGACAGAACTACTAAGTTCTGCCCTGCTAGTTGATTATACTAGAGACATAACCTTCTCAAAACATAAGCCCTGGAATTTATTGACGTTAGTATGTGTTTTTTTTTCCAGGCAGCTCTATGATAAACATATAACTACAGTTAATTATATCTGGTATATTATTGTGTCAGTTTCATGTAGTTACGCTAGTTACATTTGCACACTGTCTATTCACAACTGCATATATGTCTGTCCACTGTTAGGTTCATTTGGGACAGTGATATCAGTATGTTTATATATGTGTTATCCTTTTTGATATTCTAGATGGGCTACCAACCCCCCCAGCACCCTTACAAT
The DNA here is from genome assembly GCF_027579735.1 of Bombina bombina. Lineage (NCBI taxonomy): Eukaryota > Metazoa > Chordata > Amphibia > Anura > Bombinatoridae > Bombina > Bombina bombina. The sequence continues at coordinate 1,269,902,300 of NC_069501.1, forward strand.
TTATGGGTCCTTATGGCCGCCGGGAGATAATTATAAAATTAAAGGAGCGCCTTATGACCCTTAAGTCTATGATCTGCCACTACCAGTTCATCACTAATGCTTTAGAACCAGGCACTAGGGGGATACTCCTAACTGTACATTTAATATATACATGCCTATGCCTTCCAGAGCAAATGGCCCATGAGTCCGTCACTACCTATAATAATATTTCCTAAATGAATTAAAAAGTCTATGCAACTCTATGCTTAGTGGCAGTAGTTTACCTAAAATATAGACAAATGTTCTTGTTTTTGTTTTTTCTCTGAATCTACTTGGCCTGGAAATATCCAAGTTATGTACATATTCCTTGGTGTTTAGTTGTGAACAATGTTTGCCATATACTACTACATGTGAATATCTCTGTATGCCCCATTTTCAGTAGTTTTACAGACAAAGGTGCTGAATAGCATTATGCACTTGTACTCTTATTCTCTTTTGGACTAGCCCACAGCTGTCTTTTATAAGCTTTAGCTATTGTGATCAATTACCTGCTGTTCTTTATAATACAGTGGGTCCAAGAGTGGCCCAATTAATCTTTTCTCCCCAGTTGTTCCCCGTATAGGTCATTACTGTATTTTGGGGTCCAAGAGTGGCCCCTGCTTGCCACTAGGGGATACCATTCTAGCGCAAACTTCATTGACTTTGAAAGGGGATATCCTAGTATTCTTATAAATGAAAACTTGAGGTCTGTTATGTAAAGCCAAAATAGTACTGAATGTAAACATTGTTTTATCTCATAACCTCAACCTCATAACCTCAATAAAAAAAAACAGAAAGAGCGGAGATTTGTCCTTTCAAGGAACTTGCAGACAAACCCTTATCCAGACCATCCTGAAGAAACTGCAAAATTCTAGGAATTCTAAAAGAATGCCAGGAGAATTTATGAGAAGAACACCATGAAATGTAAGCCTTCCAAACTCTATAATAAATCTTCCTAGAGACAGATTTACGAGCTTGTAGCATAGTATTAATCACTGAATCAGAGAAACCTCTACGACTTAGAACTAAGCGTTCAATTTCCATACCTTCAAATTTAATGATTTGAGATCCTGATGGAAAAACGGACCTTGAGATAGTAGGTCCGGCCGTAACGGAAGTGGCCAAGGCGGGCAACTGGACATCCGAACCAGATCCGCATACCAAAACCTGTGTGGCCATGCTGGAGCCACTAGCAACACAAAAGACTGTTCCATGATGATCTTGGAAATCACTCTTGGAAGAAGAACTAGAGGCGGGAAGATGTAAGCAGGTTGATAACACCAAGGAAGTGTCAGCGCATCTACTGCTTCCACCTGAACATCCCTGGACCTGGACAGGTATCTGGGAAGTTTCTTGTTTAGATGAGAGGCCATGAGATCTATCTCTGGAAGCCCCCACATCTGAACAATCTGAGAAAACACATCTGGATAGAGAGACCACTCCCCTGGATGTAAAGTCTGGCGGCTGAGATAATCCGCCTCCCAATTGTCTACACCTGGGATATGCACCGCAGAGATTAGACAGGAGCTGGATTCCGCCCAAGCAAGTATCCGAGATACTTCTTTCATAGCTTGGGGACTGTGAGTCCCACCCTGATGATTGACATAAGCCACAGTTGTGATATTGTCTGTCTGAAAACAAATGAACGGTTCTCTCTTTAGTAGAGGCCAGAACTGAAGAGCCCTGAGAATTGCACGGAGTTCTAAAATATTTATTGGTAATCTTGCCTCTTGAGATTTCCAAACCCCTTGTGCTGTCAGAGACCCCCAAACGGCTCCCCAACCTGAAAGACTCGCATCTGTTGTGATCACAGTCCATGTTGGGCGAACAAAAGAAGCCCCTTGAACCAAACAATGGTGATCTATCCACCATGTCAGAGAGTGTCGTACATTGGGATTCAAGGATATTAATTGTGATATCTTTGTATAATCCCTGCACCATTGATTCAGCATACAAAGCTGTAGAGGTCTCATGTGAAAACGAGCAAAGGGGATTGCGTCCGATGCTGCAGTCATGAGACCTAAAACTTCCATGCACATAGCCACTGAAGGGAATGACTGAGACTGAAGGCGCTGGCAGGCTGCAACCAATTTTAAACGTCTCTTGTCTGTTAGAGACAGAGTCATGGACACTGAATCTATCTGGAAACCTAAAAAGGTGACCTTTGTCTGAGGAATCAAGAAACTTTTTGGTAAATTGATCCTCCAACCATGTTTCCGAAGAAACAACACTAGTTGATTCGTGTGAGATTCTGCAGTATGTAAAGACTGAGCTAGTACCAAGATATCGTCCAAATAAGGAAACACCGCAATACCCTGTTCTCTGATTACAGATAGTAGGGCACCCAGAACCTTTGAAAAGATTCTCGGAGCTGTTGCTAGGGCAAATGGAAGAGCAACAAATTGGTAATGCTTGTCTAGAAAAGAGAATCTCAGAAACTGATAGTGTTCTGGATGAATCGGAATATGAAGGTATGCATCCTGCAAGTCTATTGTGGACATATAATGTCCTTGCTGAACAAAAGGCAGAATAGTCCTTATAGTCACCATCTTGAAAGTTGGTACTCTTACATAACGATTCAAAATTTTCAGATCCAGAACTGGTCTGAACAAATTTTCTTTCTTTGGTACAATGAATAGGTTTGAATAAAACCCCAAACCTTGGTCCTGAAGAGGAACTGGCATGATTACCCCTGAAGACTCCAGGTCTGAAACACACTTCAGAAAAGCCTGAGCTTTTACTGGATTTACAGGAATGTGTGAGAGAAAAAATCTTCTCACAGGAGGTCTTACTTTGAATCCTATTCGATACCCTTGAGAGACAATGCTCTGAATCCAATGATTTTGGACAGTTTTTATCCAAAAATCCTTGAAAAACCTTAATCTGCCCCCTACCAGCTGAGCTGGAATGAGGGCCGCACCTTCATGCGGACTTAGGGGCAGACTTTGGTTTCCTAAATGGCTTGGATTTATTCCAATTTGAGGAAGGCTTCCAACTGGAAGCATATTCCTTGGGAGGAGGATTGAGTTTTTGTTCCTTATTCTGACGAAAGGAACGAAAATGGTTAGAAGCCTTAGATTTACCCTTAGGTTTTTTATCCTGAGGCAAAAAAACTCCTTTTCCTCCAGTGATAGTTGAAATAATAGAATCCAACTGAGAACCAAATAAATTATTACCTTGGAAAGAAAGAGATAGTAATCTAGATTTAGATGTCATATCAGCATTCCAAGATTTAAGCCACAAAGCTCTTCTAGCTAATACAGCTAAAGACATGGATCTAACATCAATTTTGATAATATCAAAAATGGCATCACAAATAAAATGATTAGCATGTTGCAGTAAGCAAACAATGCTAGATATGTCAGAATCCAATTCATGTTGCGCTAAATTTTCCAACCAGAAAGTTGATGCAGCCGCAACATTACCCAAAGAAATAGCAGGTCTGAGAAGATGACCTGAATATAAATAGGCCTTCCTTAGATAAGATTCAAGCTTCCTATCTAAAGGATCCTTAAAGGAAGTGCTATCTTCCATAGGAATAGTGGTACGTTTAGCAAGAGTAGAAATAGCCCCATATACTTTGGGGATCTTTTCCCAAAACTCTATAGATTTTGCTGGTAAAGGATACAATCTTTTAAACCTTGAAGAAGGAACAAAGGAAGTACCTGGCTTATTCCATTCCCTAGAAATCATATTAGAAATAGCCTCAGGAATGGGAAAAACACCTGGGGAAACCACAGGAGGTTTACAAACAGCATTTAAACGTTTATTAGACTGAAAGTCAATAGGACTGGTTACCTCAATATCCAAAGTAATTAACACTTCTTTTAATAAAGAACGCATATACTCTATTTTAAATAAATAAGTAGATTTGTCAGTGTCAATATCTGAGGAAGGATCTTCTGTTTCAGATAGATCCTCAGCAGAAGAGAATGATTTATTATGTTGTTGGTCATTTGAAATTTCATCAGCTAAATGAGAAGTTTTAAAAGACCTTTTACGTTTATTAGAAGGTGGAAATGCAGACAAAGCCTTCATAATAGATTCAGAAACAAATTCTTTGAAATTTACAGGTATATCATGCACATTAGAAGTTGAAGGAACTGCAACTGGCAATGTACTATTACTGATAGAAACACTATCTGCATGTAAAAGTTTATCATGACAACTATTACAAATGACATTCGTGGAATAATTTCTACAATTTTGCAACAAATGCACTTAGCTTTGGTAGAACCAATGTCAGGCAGCAATGTTCCAGCAGAAACTTCAGAGACAGGATCGGATTGGGATATCTTGCTCAATGTAAGAGAAAAAACAACATATAAAGCAAAATTATCTATTTCCTTAAATGACAGTTTCAGGAATGGGAAAAAATGCAAAAGCATAGGCCTCCTGATAGAGAAGAAAGCAGGAGGCAAACAACAATGGGGTATTGAAATAATGAAAAAAATTGGCGCCAAGTAAGATGCACAACGTAACGTAAACTTTTTTGGCGCCAAAAAATGACCGGAAATGACACACTTGCGTCACTAATGACGCAGCCGTGTGAAAGGTCTCGACGTCACGTATGACGCCGGAAATGACGAAGTTGCGTCAAAAACGTAATTTCCTGCGCCAAAAAAGTTTGCGCCAAAAATGATGCAATAAAGTCTAACATTTGACGCACCCGCGGGCCTAATACCCGCAAATGCAAAGTAGACAAAATTTGAAAAAGACTAAACCCCAGGTAAGAAACAAATTTCTTAAAGTGTTTATATTCCCAAATATGAAACTGACAGTCTGCAGAAGGAAATACATGAACCTGACTCATGGCAAATATAAGTACAATACATATATTTAGAACTTTATATAATTTGCATAAAGTGCAAACCATAGCTAAGAGTGTCTTAAGTAATAAAAACATACTTACCAAAAGACACCCATCCACATATAGCAGATAGCCAAACCAGTACTAAAACAGTTCTTTAGTAGAGGTAATGGTAAATTTGAGAGTATATTGTCGATCTGAAAAGGGAGGCAGGAGATGAATCTCTACGACCGATAACAGAGAACCCATGAAAAAGACCCCCGTTAGGGAAATCATTGTATTCAATAGGTGATACTCCCTTCACGTCCCTCTGACATTCGCTGTACTCTGAGAGGAATCGGGCTTCAACAATGCTGAGAAGCGCATATCAACGTAGAAATCTTAGCACAAACTTACTTCACCACCTCCATAGGAGGCAAAGTTTGTAAAAACTGAATTGTGGGTGTGGTGAGGGGTGTATTTATAGGCATTTTGAGGTTTGGGAAACTTTGCCCCTCCTGGTAGGATTGTATATCCCATATGTCACTAGCTCATGGACTCTTGCCAATTACATGAAAGAAAGCCGAATAGCACCGAGATCGATGACTGTTAGTTAAGAACAGTCCGATGCTCATTGCCCCGTACTTGGTGCGTGGATTTTTGGCTTTTTTTTAATAAATATGGAGATCATATTCAGGTTTGCGGCCGCGATGTTAGGCGAGCGTATTGGTGCCGACGAATGCAGCATAGTTGAGGCTTTGATAAATATCCCTCTTAGTGACTATAAAACAATGGGAGCTGCCATGTTGTAACTTAAGTTACCTTCTCTGCTGTGGCCAATTAGGGACAGTTATAAATAGGTCACTAGAGTGTGCAGCCAATGGCTGTGTGCAAAATAACAGTGTTCTGCACTTAAGAAAACCAAAAATTACTAATGGCACTGCACAATTTTATAAAATAGGGTAGCCTATTATTCTCTGGATTAATTTGTAGAATATAGTAATGTGAATTTGTTTATAATCCAGATTTAATATCTTGCAAGGTGGCTGAGGTGCTGTGTACTGGTTATTAGAGACAAAAGATATCAATCCTGAGATTGATGGAGTGTACACCTGAATAGCACTCTTCCCCTATTTAGTAATGGCAAAAATTGGAGCAGGTGTAGAGGTCTGGATTGGGAGGAGTATGTGACGATATATTAAAATATAACTTTTATTAGACAATTAAAAATAAAAAGCAACAACACACACAATAAACATATATACTTTATTAAAATCACAGGATAGGGTCTGGGTAAGTTCTCTCCGTGAATCACGGGAGATAAGAGTGGTTGTGATAAATGTTTAAGAGAGCCTGAATGTCAGTGAGACATCAGGGTATTCTCTTAAAAATATATATTATTTCGATATTGGTAGCACTGGCTCAGTATCAGTAGATACGCTAATTGGCTTGGATATACTGTGTGTAATTTATAACTTGCGGTGGAATTCAATTTTTATATTTATAAAATTGAATAATGGTAGTGCAACTTTCAAATATTCTCTTAGAAATCTGTCTGAAATTTCTATAGAATCAAATATTCTTGGCTTAGAAACATAGGATAGTTGCTTAATGGTATAGTGCTGTTCGTGCTATATTTTTATGTTGGATGTAGCAACTGTAGTTTTTTCAGACCCAAATTCTGTTGCAATAATTTTACTTTAGTTTTCCAAGTTATTGAATTTATATCCCCCTATGTTTGTTTCATTTGCACACTTATCACTGTCTTGTATATTTTTTGGTTACAGTGCTGCTGCAAGATAGCTGCTCCTCGTAAGGCTGGCTTAGTATTGCTTATGCTGATAATTTTCTGTTTGAACGTATTATCGTATTCAATACTAGATATTTTTAAAGGCTATATGCTGGTCTTAAATAGACCGTTTGCAATATTGGTTATATACTACAGCTCAATGTTTCTTAACCACCAGTTTGTGGTCAGCTTAGTCAACTTAGTCTTGCTTCAGCTGATGGTTGTCTGGTTTAAACGTATTTACCGTATTCTATACTGAGTATTTTCAAAGGCTGTGTGCTGATTTTAAATAAACATTTACACACTTATCACTGTCTTATGTATTTTTTGTTGAAGTACTGCTACAAAATAGCTACTGCTCGTAAGGCTGGCTTAGTATTGCTTATGCTGATAATTTTCTGTTTGAAAGTATTATCGTATTCGATACTAGATATTTTTAAAGGTTATGTACTGGTCTTAAATAGACCGTTTGCAATATTAGATATATGTGTGTTCTGCACTTCCCTTTCTAACAGGGAATTACAGAAAAAGGGAACAAATACAATAATGAAAGTATATTGCAGATGTTTTTTTATATATTCAATTTATCAATTTACATTACCATCTGAAAGGGTTTAATGTCCCTTTAAGCTATTTCCATCACTTTTGATACATTCCAAAAAGAATTAAGACCCAGGTGTGAGACACTGACATCAGAAGCAAACATTCATTTATTGTTTATATTATTTTTTTAGTTTTAGAGCATTTGAGCTGCTGTAGTGCATTTGATGTTACTTTAGATTTTTTCGTATCAGTCTGTAGAGAACTTCCCCATTGTCATTTGCCTGAACACTCAATTCTCCCTTTCTGTTCCTATTTCCTTTCTTTTCCTATAAAGAAAACATAATTTATGTAAGAACTTACCTGATAAATTCATTTCTTTCATATTAGCAAGAGTCCATGAGCTAGTGATGTATGGGATATACATTCCTACCAGGAGGGGCAAAGTTTCCCAAACCTTAAATGCCTATAAATACACCCCTCACCACACCCACAATTCAGTTTAACGAATAGCCAAGAAGTGGGGTGATAAGAAAAAAGTGCGAAAGCATATAAAATAAGGAATTGGAATAATTGTGCTTTATACAAAAAAATCATAACCACCACAAAAAAGGGCGGGCCTCATGGACTCTTGCTAATATGAAAGAAATGAATTTATCAGGTAAGTTCTTACATAAATTATGTTTTCTTTCATGTAATTAGCAAGAGTCCATGAGCTAGTGACGTATGGGATAATGACTACCCAAGATGTGGATCTTTCCACACAAGAGTCACTAGAGAGGGAGGGATAAAATAAAGACAGCCAATTCCTGCTGAAAATAATCCACACCCAAAATAAAGTTTAATGAAAAACATAAGCAGAAGATTCAAACTGAAACCGCTGCCTGAAGTACTTTTCTACCAAAAACTGCTTCAGAAGAAGAAAATACAACAAAATGGTAGAATTTGGTAAAAGTATGCAAAGAGGACCAAGTTGCCGCTTTGCAAATCTGATCAACCGAAGCTTCATTCCTAAACGCCCAGGAAGTAGAAACTGACCTAGTAGAATGAGCTGTAATCCTATGAGGCGGAGTCTTACCCGACTCAACATAGGCAAGATGAATTAAAGATTTCAACCAAGATGCCAAAGAAATGGCAGAAGTTTTCTGGCCTTTCTAAAACCGGAAAAGATAACAAATAAACTAGAAGTCTTTCGGAAAGACTTAGTAGCTTCAACATAATATTTCAAAGCTCTAATAACATCCAAAGAATGCAACGATTTCTCCTTAGAAATCTTAGGATTAGGACATAATGAAGGAACCACAATGTCTCTACTAATGTTGTTGGAATTCACAACTTAGGTAAAAATTCAAAAGAAGTTCGCAACACCGCCTTATCCTGATGAAAAATCAGAAAAGGAGACTCACAAGAAAGAGCAGATAATTCAGAAACTCTTCTGGCAGAAGAGATGGCCAAAAGGAACAAAACTTTCCAAGAAAGTAATTTAACATCCAATGAATGCATAGGTTCAAATGGAGGAGCTTGAAGAGCCCCCAGAACCAAATTCAAACTCCAAGGAGGAGAAATTGACTTAATGACAGGCTTTATACGAACCAAAGCTTGTACAAAACAATGAATATCAGGAAGAATAGCAATCTTTCTGTGAAAAAGAACAGAAAGAGCAGAGATTTGACCTTTCAAGGAACTTGCGGACAAACCCTTATCTAAACCATCCTGAAGAAACTGTAATATTCTCGGTATTCTAAAAGAATGCCAAGAAAAATGATGAGAAAGACACCAAGAAATATAAGTCTTCCAGACTCTATAATATATCTCTCTGGATACAGATTTACGAGCCTGTAACATAGTATTAATCACAGAGTCAGAGAAACCTCTTTGACCAAGAATCAAGCGTTCAATCTCCATACCTTTAAATTTAAGGATTTCAGATCCTGATGGAAAAAAGGACCTTGAGACAAAAAGATCTGGTCTTAACGGAAGAGTCCACGGTTGGCAAGAGGCCATCCGGACAAGATCCGCATACTAAAACCTGTGAGGCCATGCCGGAGCTACCAGCAGAACAAACGAGCATTCCTTCAGAATCTTGGAGATTACTCTTGGAAGAAGAACTAGAGGCGGAAAGATATAGGCAGGATGATACTTCCAAGGAAGTGATAATGCATCCACTGCCTCCGCCTGAGGATCCCGGGATCTGGACAGATACCTGGGAAGTTTCTTGTTTAGATGAGAAACCATCAGATCTATTTCTGGAAGTTCCCACATTTGAACAATCTGAAGAAATACCTCTGGGTGAAGAGACCATTCGCCCGGATGCAACGTTTGGCAACTGAGATAATCCGCTTTCCAATTGTCCATACCTGGGATATGAACCGCAGAGATTAGACAGGAGCTGGATTCCGCCCAAACCAAAATTCGAGATACTTCTTTCATAGCCAGAGGACTGTGAGTCCCTCCTTGATGATTGATGTATGCCACAGTTGTGACATTGTCTATCTGAAAACAAATGAACAACTCTCTCTTCAGAAGAGGCCAAGACTGAAGAGCTCTGAAAATTGCACGGAGTTCCAAAATATTGATCGGTAATCTCACCTCCTGAGATTCCCAAACTCCTTGTGCCGTCAGAGACCCCCACACAGCTCCCCAACCTGTAAGACTTGCATCTGTTGAGATTATAGTCCAGGTCGGAAGAACAAAGAAGCCCCCTGAACTAAACGATGGCGATCTGTCCACCATGTCAGAGAGTGTCGTAAAATCGGTTTAAAGATATTAATTGAGATATCTTTGAGTAATCCCTGCACCATTGGTTCAGCATACAGAGCTGAAGAGGTCGCATGTGAAAACGAGCAAAGGAGATCGCATCTGATGCGGCAGTCCTAAGACCCAACATTTCCATGCATAAGGCTACCAAAGGGAATGATTGTGACTGAAGGTTTTGACAAGCTGATATCAATGTTAAACTTCTCTTGTCTGACAAGGACAGAGTCATAGACACTGAATTTATCTAGAAACCTAAAAAGGTTACCCTTGTCTGAGGAATCAATGAACTGATTGGTAAATTGATCCTCCAACCATGAACTTGAAGAAACAACACAAGTCGATTCGTATGAGATTCTTCGAAAATGAGAAGACTGAGCAAGTACCAAGATATCGTCCAAATAAGGAAATACCAAAACCCTATTCTCTGACTACAGAAAGAAGGGCACCGAGAACCTTTGAAAAAAATTCTTGGAACTGAGGCTAGGCCAAACGGTAGAGCCACAAAACTGGTAATGCTTGTCTAAAAAGAGAATCTCAGACACTAAAAGTGATCTGGATGAATCGGAATATGCAGATACACATCCTGTAAATCTATTGGAGACATATAATGCCCTTGCTAAACAAAAGGCAGGATAGTCCTACAGTAACCATCTTGAATGTTGGTATCCTTACATAACGATTCAATATTGATAGATCCGGAACTGGTCTGAAGGAATTGACCTTCTTTGGTACAATGAAGAGATAAAATAAAACCCCAGCCCCTGTTCCAGAACTGGAACTGGCATAAATACTCCAGCCAACTCTAGATCTGAAACACATTTCAGAAATGCTGAGCCTTTGCTGTGTTAACTGGGACACGGGAAAGAAAAGAATCTCTTAGCAGGAGGCCTTAACTTGAAGCCAATTCTTCTGTACCTTACTGAAACAATGTTTCTGAAACCAGAGATTAAGAACGGAATTGATCCAAATTTCTTTGAAGAAAACGTAATCTGCCCCATACCAGCTGAGCTGGAATAAGGGCCGCACCTTCATAGGTATTTAGGAGCTGGCTATAGGTTTCTATAAGGCTTGGACATATTCCAAACTGGAAATAGTTTCTAAACTGATACCGCTCCTGAGGATGAAGGATCAGGCTTTAGTTCCTTGTTGTGAGGAAAGGAACGAAAATGATTATTTACCCTGGAAAGAAAGGGAAAGCAAAGTTGACTTAGAAGACATGTCAGTATTCCAAGTTTAATCCATAAAGCTTTTCTAGCTAAAATAGCTAGAGACATATACCTGACATCAACTCTAATGATATCAAAAGATGGTATCACCAATAAAATTATTAGCATGTTATAGAATAATAATAATGCTATAAAATTATGATCTGTTACTTGTTGCGCTAAAGCTTTTAACCAAAAAGTTGAAGCTGCAGCAACATCCGCTAAAAATATAGCAGGTCTAAGAAGATTACCTGAACATAAGTAAGCTTTTCTTAGAAATGATTCAATTTTCCTATCTAAAGGATCCTTAAATGAAGTACTATCTGCCGTAGGAATAGTAGTACATTAGCAGGAGTAGAGACAGCCCCATAACCTTAGGGATTTTTGTCCCAAAAAACTCTAATCTGTCAGATGGCACAGGATATAATTTGCTTAAACGTCTAGAAGGAGTAAATAAATTACCCAAATTATTCCATTCCCTGGAAATTACTTCAGAAATAGCATCAGGGAGATAAAACACTTCTGGAATAACTACAGGAGATTTAAAAACCTTATTTAAACGTTTACATTTAGTATCAAGAGGACCAGAATCCTCTATTTCTAAGGCAAATAACACTTCTTTAAGTAAAGAACGAATAAATTCCATCTTGAACAAATACAAAGATTTATCAGCATCAACCTCTGAGACAGAAACCTCTGAACCAGAAGAACCATTATCAGTATCAGAATGATGATGTTCATTTAAAAATTCATCTGAAAAAAGAGAAGTTTTAAAAGACTTTTATGTATACTAGAAGGAGAAATAACAGACATAGCCTTCTTAATGGATTTAAAAAATAAAATCTCTTATGTTATCAGGAACATTCTGAAAATTAGATGTTGACGGAACAGCAACAGGTAATGTAACAGTACTAAAGGAAATTTTATCTGCATTAATAAGTTTGACATGACATGCAATACAAATAACAGCTGGAGAAACAGATACCAAAAGTTTATAGCAGATACACTTAGCTTGGTAGCTCCAGCACTGTGCAGTGATTTTCCTGAAGTATCTTCTGACTCAGTTGCAACGTGGAACATCTTGCAATATGTAAAAGAAAAAAACAACATATAAAGCAAAATTGATCAAATTCCTTAAATGACAGTTTCAGGAATGGGAAAAAAATGCCAGTGAACAAGCTTCTAGCAACCAGAAGCAATAAATAATGAGACTTAAATAATGTGGAGACAAAAATGACGCCACATCCGGAACGCCGACATTTTTGACGCAAAAAAACGTCAAAAAATGACGCAACTTCCGGCGACACGTATGACGCCGGAAACAGAAAAAAAATTTTGCGCCAAAAAAGTCTGCGCCAAGAATGACGCAATAAAATGAAGCATTTTCTGCCCCCGCGAGCCTAACAGCCCACAGGAAAAAAGTCAAATTTTTTAAGGTAAGAAAAAATGATTGAAACAAATGCATTTATCCCAAATATGAAACTGACTGTCTGAAAAATAAGGAATGTTGAACATTCTGAGTCAAGGCAAATAAATGTTTGAATACATATATTTAGAACTTTATAAATAAAGTGCCCAACCATAGCTTAGAGTGTCACAGAAATAAGATTTACTTACCCCAGGACACTCATCTACATGTTTGTAGAATGCCAAACCAGTACTGAAACGAGAATCAGCAGAGGTAATGGTATATATAAGAGTATATCGTCGATCTGAAAAGGGAGGTAAGAGATGAATCTCTACGAACGATAACAGAGAACCTATGAAATAGACCCCGTAGAAGGAGATCACTGCATTCAAATAGGCAATACTCTCCTCACATCCCTCTGACATTCACTGCACGCTGAGAGGAAAACCGGGCTCCAACTTGCTGCGGAGCGCATATCAACGTAGAATCTAGCACAAACTTACTTCACCACCTCCATCGGAGGCAAAGTTTGTAAAACTGAATTGTGGGTGTGGTGAGGGGTGTATTTATAGGCATTTAAGGTTTGGGAAACTTTGCCCCTCCTGGTAGGAATGTATATCCCATACGTCACTAGCTCATGGACTCTTGCTAATTACATGAAAGAAAGTAACTAATTGTGTAGTTCATTTAACAAATCTAAACAAGTCAGAAAACCTCTGATTACATTGTTTCCAATGCAGCAAAGGCTTCTGGGTAGTTCCCACCCGCTCCCGCCCCGTGCACGCGCCCGCCCGCCGCCCACGTGCACGCGCCCGCGCGTCCGTGCGCGCCCCCGGACACTGCCGCATCCGATCCGGCCTCCGATCCCGCCCCCCTCCAAATCACAGGCCCTTGGCAGGCCGCCCACCCACCTCCCTGCCTTGCTCCCACCCACCAACGACGCTCCGGTGCAGAGAGGGCCACAGAGTGGCTCTCTCTGCATCGGAGGCTTGCAAAGGGGTATTGCAGGATGCCTCCATATGGAGGCATCACTGCAATACCCTCAGAGCTGCTGGAAGCGATTGTGATCGCTTCCAGCACTCTGTTAGACAACTGACGTACCAGGTACGTCTATTGTCATTAACTGATTGTTAATGCATGACGTACCTGGTACGTCAGTTGTCATTAAGGGGTTAAGGTGCATTATGTATGGAAAATATTGAAAAATATTGAAAATTCCTGTAAATAATTAATATAGATGTGCTAAAAAATTCTAAATAATCGATAGAATATATATATGTAAATTTAGCATTTACTACATTCCAGTGCTGACCCGTTTGCACATGTGGAGTAAATTCCTTCAGATACCTGTAGTATAGCCCATAAGAATTGGGGAATATTGGGCCTCGCTTCCATTGAGTTGTTAAAAATGGAGCCGTAAGCTACCGAAGTGGACGACAGCTAAAAGTAATTTACGGCTCCATTTTAGTACCAGGTTTCCATTGAAAAGATTAGCGTGTTGCGTGCAGTCGCTCTTTTCGGCCGTACGTAAGTTTGCGTTGCCAACCGATGTCGGATTTGTCGAAAAGCGCGCCATAACAAGTGCATTGCCATGGTAACCCGACCTCTGTCTATAAGAATAACGGTTTGCGCCTGCGCTCTTTACCTGTGATCACCTCTAGAGAGAAAGACATGGGAGCTAGTTGCGTTGGTAGGAGTTTTGGGTTTTTGAGAGTTGTTTGAGAGTTAGTGGAGAGTTTGATATTTTATTTTCATATATTTTTATTGTAGGCCTCATATAATATTAGGAACACACACATTCATACATTAGTTAATTAACACACATTAGTTTATACACACAAACACACACACACACACTTTTATTTGATACAAACACATTCACATTTTTTTTTATTTCATTAACCCCCATATCCCCATCTTCCTTTATTACTCCTTTCATTAATCCCCTTATTCCACTTCCCATCCCCCCTTTGACTACCCTTCCCTTCCTCACTATATAACTTTTTTTTTTTATATACATTTTGCCCA